>NW_028258142.1:9911893-10214924 GCF_053883595.1 Heterocephalus glaber | reverse complement strand
TAACAGCCCTGGTGCAGTTTGACATCAGTGACTCAGTGGTCCTTTGGGAACTTACCCAGACAGTGTCATGAGCTGTGACAAAGAGTGCTGAACTAGTGACTATAAAAATGTATGCTTAAAGCCTAAAATAAAAATATTATTTAGAATTTTAAATATTAAAATGTTGTGGATTTATTGTGCCTTTGAGGCTGAGAGAGTTTTGTGCAGCCTGATTTTATATGAGAGTGTTATTTTGGTCGGTCCACACAACATGATACCATTTTTTGATGAGGGTCAGTGACACTGTGGATGGAAGCCTTTAGGGGATCACCCAAGGAAACACACAGCCCTTTAAATGTCAACAAAATGAAAGGACACTGTCATTTTCTATTGGTAATTGTATATCTACCTGCACTTGGGGGAAATTTTCATTCCTAAACTCTCATTATTCCTGGAGGTATTTCTGTAACGATAGAAATAAATTTGGAGCATGAGGAACATGTTTCTAAATGTATTTGTATAATGTTGGTGTAAATACTAGAAATAGAAGCAAATACCCACTAAAAATACAAGCATTTAAAATATAGACAGAGAAAAGCTAGATGTTCATAGAAAGAAAAAAGTACAACGATGAAAATCTATACTGACAGGTCAGTGCTGATAGGAAATAGCTGTCTGGCTTTAACTTTATGTTGAAAATTTAAAAATTGAAGTATGAAAACTTTTTGGCAAACTACATTCAACTTGTAGTTTAAGGATAAAATTTCTAATCTCTTTGGCTTGTGTGATCTAGGGGTAAGTACAAAATGAGGCTGAAAAACTTGATCCAAACATCTTGGTTACCGAGAATTTCTATACCCTCTGGCTACAGGGATGAGAACGAATTTAAATCTAACCTTAATTTATTGGTGGTGAAGCTCAGGAGATCTTAATTGTTTTGTGTGCCTGAAGGATTAAGGGGACCATCATAATGTGATCATAAATATAAAAGAACACAAATGGATGAACAATCAGCAATATAATAATTTACCAGACAATTATTTTTAACTTAGAATAATTTAATATTTTATAGACAAATACATTTCCAAGTTTTAAAGTTTTTAAAAAGCTATTTACCAGTATTTATAAATCGCTTTATGTATAATACATAAATTCATGGTAGTTTAGAAGAAAACAGTAAAATCTAAATATGAATCAAATTAAGATTAAGAAAAAATGTTAATTAAAATAGGAACTAGTTAGAGGAAAATTAGATCCCAACTATCTAGACAGTGTGTATCTAATAATTGTGATAGTCAAGACAATTAGGCTCTGAGTCTATTGTAGACATAGCAAAAAAGAGTCATTCATTGACACATATTTTATTGTTTAAGAAGATATATATTGTTTCAGGATAGGCTATGAATAGCCTTTGATAGGTCCAAGATAAAAATGTCACTTGGAGGCATCATAGAAGAGACAGTAATCAAGAGTAAAGTCCTCAAAGACAAAAACAAAAAACCTAAAGTGAAAACAGACAGAAAATTGCCACACTAGTAGAACAAAGAAAAACAATCTAAATAGGTATCTTTCTGATGAATTAGGTAGATATAATGATTTAACCTAGATTATAAATAAACAATTTTAGACTATATTTGGGAAACATTTTCATGAAGAAATGCGTTCATTTCTTAATTATTCAGCACTCTGTACAGAGCATTACAATAGCACTGGTAGAGGATATGAAATTTCCTAGATTGTTTATTCCTTTTTTAAAAATTGTTTTAGGACATGTTTGCAGTGCATAAAGTTTATACCCATCTTAGGAAGTAGGTATATGTATATAACACAGCTTGATTCTTTTTTAACCTCGTCTCCTTCCCATTCACCTGCCTCCTTTCCTCTCTAAATGCCTTTTCCACGTTTTCATTCTTTTTGTTATTATTATTACTTTTAGTTCATGTATATGGCATATAATATTTATATTCATTGTGGGTATTTGATACATGTAAGTGACACATTTTAAACCTTTTCACTTCCTCTTCCCATCCCTCCTTCTCTCGGCTTCATTCTCCTGGACCCCTTCTCATTTGGAAAATATCTATCTCCTTGTTTCCTTCTATTTCCTTTATTTTGTTCTTTGGCTTACTCAAAGGAGAGATACGATATTGTATTTAAGCTTGTGTGTCTTATTTATTTCACTTACATTATATTTTCCAAATGCATCTATTTTATTACAAATGTCTCACATTTATCCTTTGTTATAGCCAAGTAGTATTTCATAATATATTGATACCACATTTTCTTTATCGATTTATCCATTGATAGGCATCCAGTCTGTTCCCAGGACTTAGCTATTGTGAACTGTGCTGTTATAAACACTGGTATAAGTATGTTGTTGTAATATGATACCTTTAGCACTTTGGGGAAGATAGTAGATGGGGAATAGCTGGATCAAATGGAATTTCTCTTTTTGTTTGTTTGTTTTTTGGCTTTTGGTTTCTCTTTTGAGACAAGATCTCATTGCTTAGCTTTCCTTTCATATCTCTATCTCCATTATTTCTTTCTCTTGCCTGATTGGTCTGGCTAATGTTTTGAGTACTATGTAGAAAAGAAGTGGTGATACTGAGCATCCTTGTCTTGCTCCTGATTTTAGAGAAAGAGCCTTCAGTTTTTCCCCCTTTTCTATGATGTTGGCCATTGGTTTGTCATAAATAGCCTTTATCAGATTCAGTTAAGGTCTTTATATCTACTTTCCTCAAAGTTTTATCATGAGGGCCGGGGACTTAGCTCAGTCATTTCACCATCTGCTACGCAAGTGCAAGGACCCGAGTTCCATCCCTGGTACCAAAGAAAAAACAGTAAAAAAAAAAATCCTAAAGTTTTTATCATGAAGTTGTGTTGGATTTTGTCAAAAGTTTTCTGCATCTACTGATATAATCATGTGATTTTTGTCTTTCCTTCTACTTATATGGTGTATTACATTAATTGATTTGCATGTGTTGAACCATCCTTGCAAGTCTGGGATGAACCCTATTTGGTAATGATGTATCATTCTTTTGATGAAGTGTTGCATTCTACTTTCCAATATCTTATCAAGAATTTGTGCATCTGTGTTCATTAGTGTATATACTGAAGGACATTATTCCCACAATTGTTCCTTCAGTCCTCTACATTCTAAGTTTTCCTCTTTGTTGGATTATTTTTTAAGCACTCAAGCTTGTTGTCATTATCCTCTTAAAACTATCTTTCCCTTGGTGCTAAATCTTCTCATTATTGTCACAACATTTCTCTTCTATTTATAACAAAAATCCTTGGAAGTATTTCCATATTCATTTGCTTCCACTTTTGCTTAAGCATATCTAATCCTATCAGCCTACTAAATCTGCATTGGTTAAGGTTACCAGTGTCCCCTATTTTGCTAAATCTAATGTTCAGTTTCCAACCCAAATGTCTCCTGACCTATTATTTGTCATGTAAAATAACAAAAAATTTCTTTATTCAGTACTCTCCACATTTTAACAATACTTCAGACACCAAATGTGTGGTTTTCTTCTGTACCAAACATTTCTTCAATTTCTGGAACATCAATTGGGTGTCCTACAATAACTCAATTCTGACACTACCCAAAGTTCACACACGTTATAGAGGTCAGTTCAGTCAGCTCCCCACTTTAGATGCCAGTTACAGCTTGGAGCCTCCAGGACTTCTGAGCAACTAGTTACCAATTAGTGTACCTACTACCTCCTCCTCAGGTATCATAATTTGTTAGAATTGCTCACAAAACCTGGAAAAACACTTTACTCATCTTCACAGATTAGGTATAAAGGATACAATCCAAGAGGAAATGCATAACAGTGATGTACTTCCATGCCCTATTTTCCCAGCACCTCAGAGTACTGCCCATTATGGAAGCTCCCTAAAAACCTTGTCTAGAGTTTTGATATAGTTTCCTTTACACAGAAATCGTTGATGAAATCATTGGCTATTGGTTAAGTCTTACAGCCCCCCTTCCATCTATGGAAGTCTGAGAAGAGTGGTGTATGTGTATGTATGTAAGTTCCAACCCTCTAATGTTATGAATGCTTCCCCTGATAGCCAGCCCTCAGTCAGCCATTAACATTAACTCAGGTACACTGCAATGAGAGTTATTATTAATAGCAAGAGATGCTCTTTTCACATTTATTTCTCTGGATATATTTCAAAAATGGGGGACAAAAGCCAAATGTTATAACAAAAGATGCACCTATGCCTTTTATCAGGAAGGAAATAGCAGATTTAAAACACTCTGAGTAGGAGCTAGGAATGAAGTAAAAATGTATATATTTTCCATTATTACTCAGTGTCACAGATGAGCATTCTCAATCCCCTCCTTTCAGTAACATGTTTATTGGGCTACTGAGATCCCAAACTCCCCCATTCTCACCTCCAGTTTTACTGTAATTCTCCTGTATTGTTTCCAAGACATATGTTTTTGGGGGGATATATTCAAGCCATATAAATTATCTCATTGAATTTTATGGTTTAAACACCTTTTAGACTGGTGATCTTCAATCCTTATTACGTGTTCACAGTTATATGTTAACCTTCACTATATCTTAACGTAGGGACTCTGTCAAGACTTTCAGGAACTCTGCATATTCTGATTTAATGGGTTTTTGATGGGGTCCAGGAAATGTTACACATTAGCAGCTCCTCAATTGATTCTGATGTGCAGCTGGACTTGAGGGAGAAACAGAAACTGTTCTGAACAGAAACAGTAAAAGACCTGTCCCTCACCTGCACACCAACAGCTTACTGATTGCCCCTAAGTATCTTTTATATAATTCTTTCCCTCTAGTCATGCTTTATTTGTCTAGCAGGGTATGTCTGATTTGAATACTTAAATATAACTAACAGATTAAATAGAAGGATGAATAAAGCCATGCCTATTTTTTAATTTTTCACAATCCCTTGTTTTAAATTTATTGGCTTTAGAAAAATGTATAATTATTTCAGTTTTTCCCAAATTATTGCTTATGTTTTAGAATAATTATAGAAGAAAAGCAGATTTTTCAAAAAGCAAAGTAGACCATACTAGTATATGTTTAATATAATTTAATATTTATTTTTGTGTTGGGGGTTGCTTCTAAGTATAGGGTCTATAGATGGCTTATTATCTTTATACCAGTTGCATTTTTATATATAGTCCCCAGATGACAGAATATAGTAAAATGAAAACTTCAGTGATACAGCTAGTTGCACTAAAACAAATTCTGCCACCAAACCATGAGAGATTTGAAGTGAATCTTCCCTAGTCAAGCTTTATAGATTAGAACACACTTTAGCCAACATCTTGATCTCAACCTTGTAAAAACTTAAGCTGACAACTCCAGTGAGCCGTTACAATATTCCTAAACTATAGCGTGTGAGATTAAAATAAATGGCTATTGTTTTTAGGTGATAAATTTTTGTCACTTTCTCAAAACAATAATCTAGGACACCTATGTAGTAAGTAGAAATTTCAAGCCTATTGTATCTTGGGTATGTATTTTGTTATGACTTATAGGTAGTGAATCCAGAAATATACTTGATGTGTATTCTATCTTGAGATTTGTACTGCTAGGCATATGGAAAGGGGAGGAGGGATAGCATCAAAGATTGCATGACACATTAAATGAAAAAGTCTGGAGCAAGTTATATAAGCCTAACTGAGCTCTGAAACGGCTCTGAAACGGAATCTTGCAGCATATCCTGGAAAAGCAAATGGATACAGTAAGTATTTATTTTGTTTTTACAAAACTGAATAATTAATATTCTCTCAGCTCATAAGACCTCATTTCAGGTTTGTAAAGGAGGACCTAATCTTGTCATCTTCCAATTTAGCAATTAACCTCTTTTGAAACCGCTCAAATTTAAGGACATTCTTTACACTATTTTATCCCTGATTCATGTTCTCATTCATTCACTAATTCTACCAGTTTTTATCGGTATCACATCCTGTTTTAGGTTCTGGGAATAGAGGGGCACAGAGGATACATGTGACCTTGCATGTAACCCAGATCTTGCGGCATGATGTTGCTATTAACTTTCAGCTCATTAAAGTTATCTATTCTTTTTCACTCTATCAAAATAGCCTCATTCCAATTATTAGTATGAGTTTCTATGTCTGATAATTAGTAAACATAAGTAAACTGATATTCTGTATAGCAGACTAAGCTTCCTTCAAATGGGAAGCCTACCTCAGAAAGGGAAGGTGTGATCTATTTTCTTAAATTCAGTTTCTCTTTCCACCAGCAAGCCAGGCATGCTTCCTGACTCACTGGGCACCCAAAGGAAAGGAATTTTTGACATATTTGGCAGTAAAAATGAGAAGAAGAGGCCAGGGTGGTTGTCAAAGCAGATACTTCCATGACACCTTTGTGACTTCCTTACGGTGCCCATCTCCTCCTGCAGTTGGGGATCTTTCTACAGAAATTGCTGAGATCCTAAAAGTTAATGTTAGCTGGCTCACTTTGGCCCATTCTCTCCATTCCTAACATCTCCTGCCTCTCCTCAAGTTGGTGCTCTTAGACAACCTCAGGTGAATATCTGGTGCACTAATGATGATAGTATGCATGAGGGAACCCGTTGTACTCTGATAACTTAATAAATAAATTCCTTCTCTAATGTTTAACTTCCTTTATAGGCAAGGAGTGAGGGATCCTCTAATAGCTGCACAAATAGATTTTTTAAAATTCTTTCTTTTAAACTTCCTTAGGCACTGGGCTTAGCTTTTCATATGATTATTTCAGGAAGTCCTTAGGTGATCTAAGTTCTCATTTTGAAATGTGGAAAACATTATCTGTTCTTGTTTTGATTGAAGCTTTAGGGCCCCAAATGAAAATAAAATAATAAGCTCTTACTTTATATCCTATTCTATTCAGACTTGTCAAGTAACCGCAGCTTACCATGCTTTTGACACTATTTCATAAAAAGTGAAAGGTATATATTTAAAAAGGAACCTAAGAGGTGTCTTTTTTCATTCAGTGTATTAACTGACCCTGTTTGTAATTTACTGATTCTGTTTATACCAATTCTAATGAATATATTTGTTACCCATCCTTTAAACTTACACATTTGAAGATGAGGAGAGGAGCCAAAAGTATTCATCTGAGAGTGATATTTGAAGAGCTAAACGCCCCCAATTGACATCTGAGGCTAAGCATTTAGCACTACTCTTTTCTAGAGAGGCAGCAAACCATCCCGTTGAAATGCTTTTTGCCACATTGTTTACTACATAATTTCTGAATGGAACTGAACTATAAAATAGAGCTAGAGAGTAAATGCAGTAATGACGGCTTGCGTGATAAAACCTGAGGTGCTGAGGAGATATCAAGACACTATCAAGGGAAGGAAGTGTTTATGTTACAGCTTAGAGTTACACATGAGATACCAAGAAAGAAAATGAAATATCTTCCAAATTAGTGTATTATAGAAAATCTTTCTCAAGTCCATGTCTCCTCTATTCTTTGGATCATGAGGTTAGTATACAGTATAAATACTAATGTATTTAATATTTAGTCAAAAAGATTTTAAAATGTTGTTCTCTGGAGTGGTCAGTGACCTTAAAATTGGACAAAACAAATAAATCACAGCCCATTGGCAAAGTGTTACGCAAGATAAAGTGTTGAACTTTAAAAGACTAATAAATTACATTGCTTAATTGTGTATCATTTAATCAACAGTGATGTGGATGCCTTACAGTTAAGTTTACTCAGTGTTTTGAGTGGAAAATTTTGTTTCCTCCTCAACTCACATTTATATGTAGAACACAAAACATCTGAATACAAGATACACCTTACACTGCAGACTGTCCTGTTACACAGAGGCAACTTGGAAAACTCGGGGATGTGGCAGGGGTGATGGCCGGTTCTCCCTTATTTCTGTGTATTCTATTCTGGGCTTTTACTAAAGCAGAGGGTGTTGATTTAAAATGAGAGGACTGTACACAATTCACTCTCATTCTCTTTTTCTCTTGAGTATTGTCTATGCTGAAGCTAGAATCACCATTGATGGTGTACTCTGAAAAACCGGACGAATTAACAAGGACTTTTACTGTATAATTATTTTTATTTTCCCATCTAATTTTCCATAAGGTAATTCAACCTGTATTTTTCCATGTCTTAATGAGACTGCAGAACTGAGCACTCTGTTTTAGGATGCTTAATTGTTTGCTAGACATTTCAGATCTTTTGCAATAGTGCTTAAGATACTTGAGATAAGTCCACATTCTAGAAGTCTTTCTGCCAATCTGACTTTTTGAATAAACTCTAATGACAATATTGTTGGAAGCCATTATGAGGATGCCATAAATGTCTTAGATGTGAATTATAGACAATAGGAAAGCCCGAAGGGTGGGAAAGGAGGGAAAAAGAGCATCATGGGGCTGACCAATTCTTTCAGGTTCTTAAGTATAATGAAATGTAGTTTTTTAATTGCTCTAGTTAAAAGCAATAGACAAAGTATTAAATCTTCATCTCATGACAATTTGCTTGCCTCTTATGGAACCAACATTCATTTCCTCCATCTGGCTAAATAGTTTGAAGCATATTTTCTCAGTAACTTGTTTAATCTCTCATTTTACATTTTCCTTATGGTCACCAGCAACCTTCTGCTCCAGATAGGTACATCTCAGAATCTGAAAGGTTGTGTTCTTTCCACCCCACTCCACTGCCTCTGTCAGAATGACCCTTTGGCCTAGCACATACAAGAGAGAGGGTGGAAATGCAGTTCTCTGTGCAGGCTGACATGTTGCAAGGCAACCCCAGTGTGTGAAATCTGTGATGGGGGTGGTGGGTGGCACTGATATCTGCAGTAGCTAACATCCATTGAGTGAATGTTTGCTATGCTTTTCATGTGATGAATTAATCAGATCCTGACTGCATTCATATGAAGTAGATTCTGTTATCTTTTTTACGGAAGAAGAACCTGAGGGACAGAAACATTTTATAATTTGCCACAATGCATGGGCTAATAAATAACAAAGTCATGACAAGAGGCCAGGTGATTGCCAAATCATTGTTCTCAAATGTCACCTCTATAGCTTAAGTTTATTTAAACAAATGGTTAATTTTCTTCTTAAAATGTCAGGATTGTGTTGAAGCCAAAGAGACTTTATGCATGCACATGTGTATTTAAATATCAGCTGAGAAGAATCTCCACATAGTCACTTATTTTCAGACACACACAAATACTCAGAAATTTGAAACACTGAAATTTGGCAATGAATTAAATAATACATCCAAAGATAACTCATGATTCTCTCATGTCATGGTCATTTGCTATCTCACTATGAGTGTTGTAATAATTCCAATATACTTTAAATGTGCCATTTGGATAAAATTAACTACACCCACAGTGTCCTGTAATATACTGTACATTTTGTTGCATTTGGTCACTGATGAATAATGCAGTGAAGAAAATTCACTTGTGGTGTTAACTCATTGACTCACCCTAGAATTCTTTATTCCACCCAGAGCAGCTGTTCCATCAATGATTGTTTACACAATTTTTTCACAAAACATTACATTTTTTACAAGAAATAATTTAGCATCAAGACTTTATCATCTCTGGTACTTCCATTTTCTCACAAGAAAAGCTTTTCAGTGTGCTTCATTATTAAAAGAAAATCTATAATACATCAAAATACTATGAGCTTGATGCATTCACAACATCTGGATTTTCATCCAACTGTGTAATAGTTATACAACACTGCATAATTTTTCTAGCATTGTTTCTTTCATTTTTCAGCAATATTTTCCATGTATTGTAGTAGTATTTGCTGACAAAGGATGCATTTCATTTTGCTCTTATGTACTATTTCAGTCATTTTTCCTGTATGTGAAAGAATAAGTGTTTCTCATATTTGTGGGATTTTGTCCTTCATTTTTAACTAAGAAATCTCAGAAGAGGCTAAAAAAGAGCATAGTTTACCATTATGCTCAGTGAGGTTTCTTAAGGTACTGCATTATCATTGACTAAGAGCCAGGGAAGGGGAGGTTTCATGTTATTGAAACCTTTAAAATTAATTACTGAGTATTAATATCTCACAATATACACTTAGAGAATAGCTTAGAGCAAATGATAAATGGCTTTACTTGATGCAATTTTTTTGCCTAATTGTTATCAGATCTAATTATTTCATTATTGTTTTCAAATTCACAAAGAGCTTGAACAAGAATGCTACAATTATCACATCTAATAGTGTTTATTAAAGTGTGCTTATAACATTAATAATAACATTAATATAATATTATTAATATTATTTTAAGCTTTGATTTCTTTTCAGATATCTTTTAGTATCAACTGCCTATTTTGTGGTATAATTACAAACTGATATAAGGCATACTGCCTATTTTGTGGTATAATTACAAACTATGATATAAGGAAAACTCCACAAAATTGGGCCCAGGCAAGCTTTTGTATATTTCAGCTTATCAAATTGAGACAGAAGAGAGATGGTATCACATATGAACCACCTTCTATGGAGGAACACTCTTGATATGACATAAAACTAGAGGAGTGGAATTCTATTTTTAATCTATGTAGTCAACATTAGTAGAATTTCTTTTTCATACATTTTAGATTTAAAAAAATTGTAACCAGAATTTCTTACATGCCATTTTGGAGAGTATTTTCTGATGAGAGCAGAGCTGTACATTACAGGCCATGCCAAAGCTGCCTCTGTTCTTGTCTCTAGCCTTTGCAGAGATCATATTCATGACGAGTCAAAAGCATCACAGCAATAAGCAATATACTTTTCTTTTGCCCAGGTTCCTTGTACCTATATCTGTGAACTTTCATGGGAGCTCATGCAGTGGAGTAGCTCAGATGGAAACAAGATATGATTCAGAGATACAAGCATGGACACTGTTATGGTTTGAGTCTTTCTTTTTTTATTAAGAGTAAGAAATATTTATTGGGAGAAAGAAAGCGATTGCCTAAGAGAGACAGAAGGGGGACATGAAAATGGGTTGCCCACTCACCCTGCGTTTCAAAGATGTTTTATACAGCAAAGCCATGTGGTGAGGCGGGTACAAAGTGGGACAGAACTATAAGGCCCAATGGAAATTTACAAGGTGGGCCTGAGGTGGGGCAAAACCATGACCAACCAATAAGATTACAAGTACAGTCACTCAGGTAATATTGATTAAATGGAGGTCAAATAGGGGAGCAAGTCACATAGCAAACATACAAGGATTTTCACTAAGAGTGGGGGTCAGGGATATTTCCTGGAGAGGCTGGGTTAAGATCTTGAACCCCACTCAAGTGATTGATACCTATATAGAATATCAACCACTGCTATTTATCCCCAGGGGAATCACAAGGGTATGTAGTTTTTCTCCTTTTACATTTCTGGTCTTCAGTGAATGTGTCTTGATTCTCCTCCATGTTGGCTCCTTGACTGTCCTCCATGTTGGCTCCTCTGGGCTGGCCCTGTCTAACTGCCTACAAGATATCTAATTAAGTTACCTATTTGCAACATTCCCCCCCTCTGAAGAAATACCCCTAGCTGCTATGAGGGGGCAAAGGGTGAAGACAAGTCTGGCTACTTCCAGCTGAAGAGGGTCAGAGTTGTCATCAGCAGTTAGAGTTACTCTACAGAGAGTCTATCCAAAGGCCCTTGATAGGTGCCAGGCATTGTCATCTTGGTAGCCATATAGCTTTGAGTCTGGAGGAGACAAAGCCAAAGAAACAGTTAATACATGGACCGAATTATAAGGTCAGCAGGATTGCTATGAATATAGCCAACAAGGGTTTTCACTGGGAAGAACTAGTAATAGCCTCTCACAGAAAGGATAAGGAGAAGGTCCAGGGGACTTCAGAATCCCAACATAGAAGTTGTATTGTATAGTTTAGCAGTTATAAGATGTTTACAAGGTTGATCTGGGGGACGCTGGTAAAAGAAGTCTGGCACATTTGTCATTGGTTCCATTTGTATGATTGCTTGGAGTTTGGCAGCCTTTAGGTAAGAATAAACAAAACCTTTAAGAAATTAGAGCATAATCTAAGCATGAGCATATTAGAATGCAAGGGCAGGTTTGGGAGAAAGTTACACTTAGAAATTGAAATAGTGATTGCAACCTGCTGAATCTTAGATTATTTTATTGCTAAGGGTTATCTATAATTCTGATACTTTGTCATAAGTCTCTCTAGTTTTAACTGTAAGAAGATGAAACAATTTGAAGAACAAATTTTACTAAGAAATATAAAACTCTAGCTGAGCTCTTATAGATTTTACCATAGTTTTTTCCTAATGATCCATAACTGTGGTCAGCTACATGTGTAGCTGGAAACTGCCAGAAGGGGTCAGTGACAGGAGCCCCTTTTTATATCTAGCTTTATTACTATAGCATTATTTTATACCTCTTCTGGTTATTCTTTTCTGTTGGGTGTTTAAGACCAAGTTAAAATGAGACCTGTGTCAAATCAGTATGAAATTCTTGCTATCTATCAAGGTCAGTTAAGTTTCCTCAGGCATTACTTTGGAACCATGCATAGAGCTTCTCAGCTCCTCTGTCAGTGTCAGCCATCAGGATGGGTCATGGCCTTGCTTGACCATGTTGCTTTCAGTGAGAGCATGGGAGATTTTTCCCTTTGTGACCCTCCTTTGGCACACAGTACATTTGTTCTCTGGTGCCCAGCAATCTCCCTGCTCAGGAGGTTGAGTGACTTACCAAAGATGTAGGATCTCATAGTGATATGGAAAAGTTTTAGATAACTTAATAGACTGAATATTAAGGTAGTTGTAGAAGCAAAATAAGTAATATATTCCTTTAAGATTTGCTTTTCCCATAACTCTCGTTGTTTGAGGTGATGGTTATCTGATTCTTTTACCAGTAACTTCATTATAGATAACATTTTAACCTAACAAAGTTGCAAATGCCTGGGTGAATTTACAATGTATATGTGGCAATCTTGTGTCTGTGCCTTGTAAATAGGGACTGAAATTGTTTTAACACATCAAAGACCACTAGGGATGAGATAATGACTAACAAAGGTATAAAAAGAAAAGATTAACAAAGAACCATGCAGACACTGACCAGACCAGTTTCTGGTGGTCCTGCCTGCTTGTGAGTAGAACTTTTATTATTCTCCCTGAATTCTGTGTCTCTGTGTATTTCTTTCCATGATTTTCTGGAACAGTAGGAAAATGTTCCCTCATGTCCGGGATTTTTGTTGACCTTGAGGGGCCAGGGCCAAAATATTGGCTGTCCTCATAGCCCAGTTACCTTTCTAGTTTTGTTCTCCAAACGTTAGTTGTTGAACACCCAGAAGAGAAGATCAGTGACATAAGTATTTCAATAGGAGCAGTGAGATTAACTATTACAATTTAGTATGGATATTAAGCACTTTTGAAATAATACAGTTACAGGGCTGTTATTTTACTAACCATGGTTGTTTAGTTGAATCCCTGCAGTTAACACAACAGTTATACATTATATAGAGAAACTTAAGATAAAGAGCTATACATAGTATTTTAGCATGTAACAATCATGATGACTTTTTTTTGTAACAATTACATGTCCATCTTTGCATGAATAGTATTTTAGTCAAACACCTCCATCTGATCACAAGACATTAAATGACATAAAGAAAACTCATTTGTTATCTTTTAGTAGAATGCCATCTAAAGAGAACATACATATTGGCCTAAAAATGTATCTTACAAGTTCAAAATATTTAGCCTCTAATTTTAGTGTGTGACATTGTTTCAACTGTTTGGCAACTGAACATCCCTAAGTATGGTAACACATATAACATACATCACATAAGTCTTTAAGAAAACTACTATTTGATTGGTTATCTCATGCTAGCTTGATATGTACCTCTTATCACAAGTAGCTGACATGCAAGAGAAAGGTAGATACCTGAGTCAAAAAAGATCATTACCATAAGCAATATCCTAGAAGACTTGTACACCAGGAAGGCATGAATGGATATACCATAAAATAACAATGAGTATCAGTTACATGAAACTCTTTGTTTGTATCAAGAGCATTTTAAATAAAACCTTTTTTTCCCAACAGAAAACTTAGACCATGACCAATGTATACATATGAAAATATTATGTTTAGCAATGTATTTCCCACAAGGCAGTGGAAATTATTGGGGTTCCCTTTGTGAACAAAGGCTGGAATAAATTTTTTCCAGGCAGCTACTTCTTTATTTACTGAGGAGAGTCCTGTCCCATAGTTTTCCTAAGCCCAAGAGTCTTTAATTGTCTTAACAAAGTTTTAGATGACCTGTGAGAGCCAGATCATAACAATTAGCACATTATTTTGACCAATGAAAGATTCCCAAGTTATACATAGACCACAATATGTACTGTATTTGTAAAACCAGTTGACATTATTTGAATCATCTGGCAACCTGGGGGAACCATGTCTTTAATTACATTTATCTATAAGCCAAGTTGAGTTACAGGCAAACATCTTAAAAAAATCCAAAATGCCAAAAGAAAAAAGTTCAAACAAAAAAGCTGTACATGTTTTAACAAATTGAATAGACAGACACCCACATAGGACAACTTGTTTATAAACAAGAGTGCACTCAGATGTATTTGGCCAAGTTGAATTATAATAACTTTTATAATGTTTAGATTTATAACTATAAAAAAGACTAGTCAGAACTTTGTAGATCAATTAACAGAGATCTCTTGTAATAAGAATCAAAAGGAATAAAAATTTTCTACACTTGTGAAAGCAAGAACGGTTTTAAAATGGGCCCTAAGCTGACAGTTTATCTGACTGGAATACCCAGCTACCCAAGCTTCTCATGGTTGCTTTGATAGCCGCAGTTGTTTGACAGTCACATGTAATTATTTCCTCTAAAGGGACAGACAACTAAAGGTAATTTTAATTATTTCCAGTGGGGTCTGCTCAGGCCAGATTTGCATGTAGTACAGACTAGGTGACCCTCTTTGGAGCTAAGTATGAATTCTATGCAGGGAGGGAAGAAGGACTACCAAGGATTCAACCTGCTGTGCTATAGATGTCTACCTATGTCAGTTTTTCCCATTTTGAAAAAAAAAAGAAAAGAAAAGAAGGCATCCCTGTCTATACCTCTTGTTCTGTGCCCAATCTAAGGTGTTCCTTAGACATCTCATCCAGGGCCAGAGATGGCAGACTAGGTGCAAGGAAAGGGCCAGAGCCAGTTTAGCTGTTCTTACCATTCTCTAATTTTACCTGAAGGCTGAAAGATAAATCTGGACTGAAACTTTTACATTTGTTTTTTGTGAGTTTCAGGATTAAACCTAGATCAATTTTCTCTATGGCCCAGAGATAAATGAAGGTCAGCTTTACTCTGGAAGGATTCACCATTCTGGAAGCTTTGTCTTGAAATCCAGCAGCCACAGCAAAGGGAAGTACCTTGAATCAAACTGCTTTATTTCTCAGGAGCAGAGCAGTGGAGAAGGGATAGAAGAGTGACTATAAGTATGGCGCATGAACTAAATTTTAACCATCTCAGTTATAGAAGGACAATCAAGATCAGGAGCTTTTCCAGAGTGGATCTGTGATCCTTAGCAAAACATGTCTCCAGAGACAAAAGCTATGATTAACTCTAAGTGAATTGCCAAGCAGAAAATCAAACCAATAATCAAAGAACTCAAATGGCTGCCTTTGCCTCTTGAAAGGGAATGAGTGTTCTAACTATATTGATTAGGGTTTATTATTTTAATGAATTACTCTGAATCTACAATATCTAATTTATGATTGAAATACACTACAGGCTGTTGAGCAGCTCCCTGATGTTGTAGAAACACTCCCAAAGGCATGTCTCACCTTTTATTAACATGAAAACTGAAATGGTGTCCTGTAATTAGGCACTTAGAAGTGCTTGTTTGAACTTCTAGAGTGCAGTCTGGGAATGAAGTCCACAGGTGTCTGTCTCTTGGGTTTTTCTATAAACTAATAGAGGGGTCACACAATCTCACTATGTCCTGTTATCTGAAGGCCACAAAAGCCTGTAATTTCCAGAAATCTCCTTAGCTGTTTTAGAGTCTTGGGCTATGGAAAGGAAAGAATTTTTCTTTCTTCCCCCAGTTTGTGGATTCCCTTAGATGTAATAAGACCTAAATATTTTACCTCAAGGCTGCAAGGTTGTGCCTTAGATCTAGAAATACTATAACCTCTGTCTGTTAGAAAATTCAGCAGAGCAGATGTCTTGGCTAGAAAGCTCTTCTGAGGGGGCACATAACAGCATACCATCTGCATATTGCAAGACTGTGACTTGGGAAAATGTATAGTATTTCCTTTTATCAAATCATGATGTAGGGAAGTCCTATTTTTCCAGAAAAATAGTTGACAATTTAAAATAATTGAAGAACTTAGTTCTCATGTTTCTTAGACCTTCAAGAATACATGCCTGTGTTCCCAATGAGAAATGTAATTGTGTTGTATACCTAAAATGTACCAATAAAAGAATTTAAGGGGGAAAAAAAAAGAATACATGCCTGAAAATGTCTTCTATTTAATCTTATATGATTGCCAGGCCATTGAGGGTGTTGCATAGGAACTGCTTGTGTTCTAGTAGAAACCACTTGTCCCCCTGGCTGCCTATCTTTTGAGGTTCCAAAATTAAAATATCTGTCTCAATATGTAGTAGCAGCTTGTAATACTACTTGTCTCTCATTAGAAATCAATGTTTGATTTAAGAGCAACATTACATCTTTTTAATCTACTCCATAGGTCTGAGTAAGTCCTCTAAAGACCTCAATGTACATATCAGGGTCATCTGAAAACTTTTTAAGGTCTCATTTAATGTCTTAGATCACTGAGAGAAAAAGACACATGAACACAGGTAGTCCCATATTTGTCATTTACTTCCTGCAAGAGATGTTGTCTTTGAGGGAACTGAACAATTTAGCTAAGGATGGATATAGCCTCACAGAGATTAATTATGACTGGCCTAGAAATTTCACCCTCAGCACCTGGGGGTCAAGCCTTAAAGTTGTCTTGGAAACTTTGTTCTCAAGTTCTAAAGGGCAAGGAGTAGCCTCAGGCTTAGAAGTACCGAATGTCATAAGGCTGAGGTGTGTCTCATTTTTCTATGTCCTACATTTACATTTGAACACGAGCAAGAATTACTTTTTAATGTAAAGAAAATCTCAACATAAGATGATTTTGACCATTTTCTCCCTTTTACAGTATAATTCTAATTGTGAGACAGCATCATAGTACTTTCTTCTGTGTACTTAGCTTAGGAGGTAGGCACACCACACATGGGTGTAGCGAAATACTGAATTGCTCCTTAATATATTCCAAAGGAGTAAGAGGTTCAGATATAGAGTCCCAGTTTGAAACAAGAGAAACAAATATGGTGTCCCGTAAGTTTATGCTTAATTCCTGTGACCCCTAGGGTGCCCCCAGGGCATCCCCCAAGGTTTATACCACTCCAGGGTAGGTATCTACTGTTTAAAGAGAGAACCAGAAAATAAAACTGGACTGGACTATCTACCCTTTACCAGCACCTGATCTTATCTTCCTCAGGTAACTCATATCCTTACTCCAGTAGGTGCTCTTAAAGCACAAGTTACAATTGACTTCAGCCATAACAATCATGTTTATTTTTTATTTTCTTTTTATTTAAAAAAAAATTTATATCCTTTTATTGGTACAATTTAGGTGTACAATATAATGACATTCATCATTGCAAATATGCACCTTTACATACTCTCTTGGTTCTTATTTTTTCCGCATTCCCCTGCCCTCCCTTCAACCCCTCCATCCCTCCCTATTTACAAAGACTTTGTTTCCATTTTTTCATTTTCTCATATTCATTCCATTCTCTTATTTCCTTTCCCTCACCCCTCCCAGTTCCCCCTCGTCTTTGCCCCCTTTCTTCCTATTTCACATTATCTATTATACCTTTTAGTCCTTATTTACACTTTCAGTTTCTCAAACTAGATAAGTTATTTGGTATTTACATGTGTGTCTTGTTTATTTCACTTGAGTATCACTTCAATGGGCATCCATTTAGCAATATATGTCTCTAATTTCTCATTTTTTATGGCTGAGTAGTACTCCATTTATTAAAAAAAACCATGCATTTTCTTGATCCAGTCTCCAGTTGATGGGCATTTGGGCTGTTCCCAAGTTTTAGCTATTACAAACTGTGCTGCTGTGAACATAGGTGCACATATATCACTGTGGTAAGATTCTTTTAATTTTGGGGAGAAGATACCCAGTAGGGCAATAGCTGGGTCAAATGAGACTTCCAGACCTAGTTCTTTGAGGTATCTCCATACTAATTTCCACAGTGGTTGCACCAGTCTACACTCCAACTAGCAGTGGAGCAGTGTTCCTCTTTCCCTACAGCCCCACCAGCATTTGCTATTGGTTGATTTCATGAGAGCAGCTATTCTTTCTGGAGTGAGGTGGAATCTCAGTGTTGTTTTTATTTGCATTTCTTGAATGATCAGGGATGTTGAACATTTTTTCATATGTTTATTTGCCATGTCTACTTCTTTGTGTGAGAAATGTGTGTTCATTTCAGATGCCCATTTTCGGATTGGGTCTTTAAATTTGGGAGGTCTGATTTTTTTAAGTTCTTCATAGATTCGAGATAGTAGACCTTTGTCTAAGGGACCACTGGTGAATTTTTTTTCCCACATTGTGGGTTGTCTCTTCACACTGCTGGTGTTTTCTCTTCCTATGCAGAAGCTTTTTAATAAGAAAAGATCCCATTTGTTGATTGTTTGTGCTAGTTCACAGGCAACTGAGGTTTTGTTCATAAAATCTTTTCCTATACTGATGTCTTCATGAGTTCTACCTAACCTCTGTTCCAAGTGGTTCAGAGTTTCCATTTTAATATTTAGATCTCCAATCCATTTCAATTTTAGTTTAGTGCATGGTGAGAGATATAGATCCAGTTTTAATCTTTGGCAAGTTGAAAGCCAATTTTCCCAGCACCATTTACTAAAGAGGCTGTCTTTCCTCCAGTGAGGGTGTTTGGCTCCTTTATCGAAGATGTGATGACAGAGTGTGTCTGGCGTTGTTTCTGCATCTTCTAATCTGTTCCACTGGTCCTCAGGTCTGTTTCTTTGCCAGTACCATGCTGTTTTTATCACAGTAGCTTTGTAGTATAGTTGCAAGTCGGTGGTTGTAATACCCCCTGTCATGTCTCTGTTACCTAGAATTGTTTTTGCTCTTCTGGGTCTCTTCTTGTTCCAAATGAATTTTTGGATTGTTTTCTCAAGGTCTATGGAGAATGCTGCTGGTATTTCAATTTGGATTACATTGAATCTATATAGAAATGTTGGAAGTATAGCCATTTTCACATGTTGATCCTTCCTACCCAGGAGCAAGGGATGTCTTTCCATTTTCTGATATCCCCTTCAATCTCTCTTTTCAGAGTGCTATAGTTTTCAGACAAGAGGTCTCTGATTTCTTTTGTTAGGTTGATTGTAGGTATTTCAGGTTTTTGGATGCTATTTTGAAAGGAATTGTTTGCCCTATTTCTCTCTCAGTGAGCCTGTTGTTTGTGTAGAGGAAAGCTATTGATTTTAATATGTTGACCTTGTATTCAGCTACTTTACTGTATTTTCTTATTAAATCTAGAAGACTTTTGGTGAAGTTATTGGGGTCTTCTACATAGAGCATCATCTCATCTGCAAATAATGACAATTTGAATTCTTCATTTCCTATCTTTTATTCTTTTATTTCTTTTTCTTTTCTAATTGCTGTGGCTAATGTTTCCAAAACTATATTGAACAGGAGTGGTGATAGTGGACATCCTTGTCTTGTTCCTGATTTTAATGTGAAGGATTTCAGTTTTTGACCATTTAGTATGATATTGGCTGTTGGTTTTTCATTGATGGCTTTTATTAGATTGAGGTAGAGACCATCTATTCTGATTTTCTGTAGGTTTTTTTTTTTATTGTAAATGCATGTTGGATTTTGTCAAATGATTTTTCTGCATCTATTGAGATGATCACATGGTTTTTGTCCTTGTCTCTATTGGTATAGTGTAGTACATTTATTGATTTACATATGTTGAACCATCCCTGCATCCCTGGGATGAATCCCACTTGGTCAGGGTGTATGATCTTCTTGATGATCTGCATTTATTTGCCAGTATCTTATTAAGGATTTTTGCATCTATGTTCATTAGTGCAATTGGCCTATAGTTCTCTGTATTGGTTGGGTCTTTCTCTGCTTTGGTGATCAAGGTGATGTTTGCTTCCAGGAATGATTTTGGGAGCATTGCTTCCCTTTCAATTTCATTGAAGAGTTTAAACAGTAGTGGCAGTAGTTCCTCTCTAAATATATTGTAGAATTCAGCAGTGAAGCCATCAGGACCCAGGTTTTTCTTGGTTGGTAAGTTTTTAATTATGTTTTCAATTTCTTTGGTTGATATTGGGTTGTTTAGAATTTTTAGGTCATCTTCATTCAACTTTGGTAATTCATGCAAGTCTAAGAATCTGTCAGTTTCTTCTGTGTTTTCCATCTTATTGGCATATAGGTTCTGGAAGTAGATATCGATGATCCTCTGGATTTCTGCTGGGTCTGTTGTAATTTCACCCTTCTTAGCCCTAATTGCACGGATTTAGGCCTTTTCTTTCCTTTTTTCTGATAACGTTGGCTAAGGGTTTTTCAATTTTATTTACTCTGTCGAAGAACTAAGTCTTGACTTCTTTGATCTTTTGTATTGTTTTCTTAGTCTCCATTGCACTGATTTCTGCCCTGATATTTATAATTTCCTCCCTTCTATGAGCTTTGGGTTTGTCCTGCTTTTCTTTTTGTTTAAGTTTGAAGTTCAGCATCAGGTTGTTTAATTGGGCTCACTATGTTTTCCTAATATGATTATTCACTGCTATGAATTTCCCTCTAAGACTGCTTTCATTGTGTCCCATAAATTCTGATATGTTGTATTGTCATTGTCATTTATTTGAAGGAGCTGTTTGATTTCTTCTTTAATTTACTCTATGACCCATTGGTTATTCAGAAATGTGTTGTTCAATTTCCATGTATTTATGAAGTTTTTGCAGTTTCTTTTGCAGCTGATATCCAATTTCATCACACTATGATCTGATAATATACAGGGGATAAATTCAATTCCTTTGGATTTACCTAAATATGTTCTATGAGCAAGTATGTGGTCTATTTTGGAGAATGACTCATGTGCAGCTGAGAAGAATGTGTATTCTGATTTTGTGGGGTGAAACTCTGTAAACAACTGTTAAGTTCATATGCTCAAGAATTTGAGTTCTCGTATTTTATTGCTTGTCTTTTGTTTAGTTGATTTATCTATTTGTGACAATGGGGTATTGAGGTCCCTCACTAATATTGTATTAGTGGTTATATGGCTTTTTATGTCCATTAAAATTTTTTTTATATCATTGGGTGCTCTAGTGTTTGGTGCAGAGATATTTATGATTGTCATCTCTTCCTCTTGGATTTTCCCTTTACAAGGATATAGTGTCCTTCTTTGTCTCTCTTAATCAGTGTGGGCTTGAAATCTACTTGGTATTCAAAGAGAATAGCTACTCCTGCTTTTTTTGGGTTCCTGTCACATGGAGTATTGTTTTTCTCCCTTTAACTTTCAGTTTATGAGTTTCTTTTTGAATTGTGTGTTTCTTGTATGCAGCATATTGTTGGATCTTGCTTCTTGACCCATTCTGCCTGTCTATTTCTTTTGAATGGTGAATTGAGACCATTAATATTGATGGTTATAACTGATAAGTATTGAGTTATCATTGTCATGACTTTTTCTTTTTTTTTTTTTATCCTCCCCCTTTGCTTTTAATTTCTTGTCTTGCCTGGTAGATTCATTCTGCTGGGCTTTCTGGGGTTGTGATCCTCATTGTCTTTTCCTGGGATTTTGTCTAAAATTTTTGTTGGGTTGGTTTTGTATTCATGAAGTTCCTAATGTGCTCTTTGTCATGAAAGTATCTTATTTCTCCATCAATTTTGAAAGACATTTTTGCAGGGTACATCAATCTGGTTTGGAGGTTATTTTCCTTTAGGGTTTGAAACACATCAGTCCAAGCTCTTCTTGCCTTGAAGTTTTGCACTGAGAAGTCTGCTGTGATTCTGATGGGCTTTCCTTTGTATGTGATTTGTTTCTTTCTTTCTTTCTTTTTTTTTTTGTTACCAGGGATTGAACTTGGGTCCTTGCACTTGCGCAGCAGGTGGTGAAACCATGGAGCTAAATCCCCGGCCCTGTGATTTTTTTCTTTTCTCTAACTACTTGTAGAATCTTGCTCTTCTGTTGGGTTTCTGGAATCTTAACAATTATATGCCTATGTGTAGGTTCTTTTTTGATCAAGGCTAGTTGGAGTCCTATATGCCTTGCTTATCTGTATGTCAAATTCTTTTCCCCTTCTTGGGAAGTTTTCTGCCATCACTTCTGTAAACAATTTTTTATGTCATCTGCACTCTTTCCTGTTTCTTCATTGACTCCAATCAGTCTTATGTTATTTTTATTTACATTATCTAGAAGCTGCTGGATTGATTTCTCATGGTCCCTTAAAATTTTAAAGAATTTTTTCTTTTCCTTGTCCTTAGTTACAATCTTATCTTCTATAGCTGAAATTCTGTCTTCACATTGGCTCATTCTGCTGCGTAGACTTTCAATGGAGCTTTTAATCTCCTGGAAATCTGTTTGCATCTGTATTATGGATTTAATTTGTTTTCTATGTTGGCATTATATCATGTTCCTCAGCTCCTCTATTTTTTTTTTATCTGTATTCTCTCTAGATTTATTAATCATGTCTTGTGCTATGGGCACAGTCTTTGCTCTTACGTGAGAAATTGTTTCTGATTTCATTTTTTCCAGATCCTCTTTCATTGCTGGTTAAGGGAGTCTAGGTGGTTGAGTATCTGAGTGTTCCATCTCATTTCCCCTTGCAGTTGCTGTAGGTGGTCTGGAAGTCTGGTTCTGAGGCTTGTTAACTGGTCTTCTCATTTTGACAGGTGGGGGTTGTTTCTGTCACCTACATGGCTCACCTCCTCTGTGCTGGGAACTGTGGCATGCCTACCTGGAAGCCTCCTGCCTGGGAGCTGTGGCTTGCAGACCTGGAAGTCTCCTCTGGGCTAGGAGCTGTGGTACACTGAACCGGAGGCATTGTCTGTGCTGGGAGCCATGGCACCCCTACCCAGAAGCCTCCTCTATGCTGGTAGCAATGGCATGCTGACCTGGTCATCTCCTCTGGGCTGGAAGCTGTCATAACAATTATATTTAGAGGAGGAAGTATTGCTAGCAAACCAAGAGATTTAAACTACTGCTTTCAAAATAGAGAGAGGGGAATAGGTCAACAGTCAAATTAGGGCACTTTTCCTGCAAAAGAGATCACATCCGAGATGGTAAATCAGAGATTCTGCCTTAGGCCCTAGGGCAGAGAATGGTCTGAGAAATTTTTGTTGTCTGTCCAGTCATTTAGGCAACTTTTATTAGCAGCAATACAAGGCTACTCCTTTAAGGTCCATTTTAAATTCACTAAGTATTTTGAAACTCATAGGTCCTCCTAGCAGCCACAATCTGCATAATAAAGGCACTCTTATTAACTTCTTATGCATGAAAGAATGAAGAGAAAGGCTGGCTAAGATAGTCCCATATTCTAGTTAATGAGTAAAGACACAAATGAAAGTTACTGATTGCTATTTTCCCTAGTGTAAGGCAAAGCAGTTGTTGTGAGTTTGTCTTAGTCTGACTTTCTGGAAGGAAGAGCAGTCTGAGTACTAGGGATTGTGAAATGAACTCCCAACAAGTTGGAGAAAATTTTAAGTGGAGTTTTTAACTCACTAGCAGATAGAAAAAGTCCAAATAAAGTTGAAGCTGGATAAACATTCCAAAAATTTCCATATAGCATTTTATAACTCCACAGTGAGCTTTCCAAAGTCCATAACCTATCAAAAATGGCATTTTTCTCCCCTACACACATAAATGATGAAGATCATGCCTAGGTGGGAGAAAAGGTTCAGGTATCTTTTAATCTATTAAAGATTTATTTTCTACATCTGTCTAAAGGTCTTATTAGTAGTAGAGAAAGCAGTCCAAACCTGTAGCTCAACTTTTAATGGAGGCTTAAGAAAGGGCTCTGACAGCATTGCTTAAGATCACTCTGAGATAGAGGATATCTGATGATCACTGACAGAGTTCCCCTTTGACCTAACTGAGGAGTCCAGATACAGACAAGTTATGGAGATTTTCTGTTGATTACCCAGACAGGCTGTTGGGAGCTAGATTCTTCTGAGGGACCTTTGAGTATCTACCAGAGGGTAGCCCTGGCCTTGACCCCCTCAGTTGCTTCCTCAGTTTCTGCTAGTTCCACACAATCAGAGATCTGTCTCCAAAAGGAACCCAATTGCCTATATGGTCAACATTCCACCCACCATTGGTATCAATGAGAGTGGGGATTCACCAGAGGGGAATTGGAGAAACCTGTCCTCTGCTTTGAGAGTGGCAGCTGCCCTAAAGACAATTGCTAGCTGGCAGCATAACCACTATTTGGCATTCTATAAGGGACAAATAAAAGCCTGAACTGTTTTTGTCTGAGACAATTTCATAAGAAACCAATTTTATAACATTTTAAAGCAACTAAGTCCAAATGTAACACCTACAAAACAAGAATAAAATGTAATTCTAACAAAAGACAACCCATAAGAAAAACAAGAAATTTTCAAATATTTAAAACACACAACTTAAAATTAAGACACTTTTGAAACAAAAGCTGAAACAAGTCCAGAATTTATGAAACAGAAACCAGAATCTATGAAACAAATAACCATACCCTATGAGATGAAAAGTAACAGTCTATGAAGCAAAAAGACCAAAGTTAAAACCTATGAAAGAAAACTCTTTCCTCCACTCAGTAATCTTGCTGGAAGACCTCTGAAGTGCTATGGGGGAAGAGATGTAACTCCCAAACCTACTAGATATCAGAAATGTGAGTTCATGTTCTCTAAAATCAAAGAATGAATTCTAGGAACAATGGACGTGAAGAGTAGGAAAAGTTTATTAGGAGAAAGAAAGCTTCTGCCTAAGAGAGACAGAAGGGGACCAGAAAGTGGGTTGACCCTGGTTTGAGTCTTTAATGTTCTCCAAATGCCATCTGTTAAAGGGTTTACCTCAAACTATGGTGCTACCAGGAGGTGGCAGAACATGTGTACATTGGGCCAAGTGGTAGAAAGTTAGGTCCTTGTGAATGTGCCCTGGAAGGGGATCTTGGGATCCTGGTCCCTTCCTTGCTCTCCCTTCTTCCCAGCTTCCATGTGGTGAACAGTGTTCCCAGCATCTTCATCACTGGCCTGAAGCCCCAGGGTCAAGAGACCATGCACTGAAACCCCTGAAACCATGAAACCTAAAGTCAAGGCAAATCTTTCTTTTAAGCTGTGTATGTCAGGAATTTGTCACAGAGACTAAAAGTCTGACTAACACAGGTAAATTTGCCCCTATAACTAGTTGTTCTGATTCTTGAATAAAGTGATCAATGAAAATCACACATGTCCTTGGCAGTAGAGTTTCAGTGAAATTACTATTTGGAAGCATATGGCTTTGGTATATTTTCATCACAGTATGTAGCTCTTATATATTTGATTTTATTCAGTAATACTCCTTAATTAATTTGATTTGTTCCATATTACTATAAAGAAGATTCTATCATACCACCTTCAAGTCATTTGGGGCATAGCTGGTAAATACTATGGTTTCAAAATTTCCCTTCTTTTCATTGGTTATGACACAAAACTGGGGTGACTACTAATGCATATTGAGTGGAGTTTTTGGATCATAGCTACATCAAAAAACTGTTCCTTCTGAAACATTCTGCTACTTCTAGTTATAACTTTATTTCTGAGAGAAATAAAGAATATAAATGAAGAATATAAATTTTGTTACATAATTATAATATATAATATATGAAGTGGAAAAAGACAAATTTTTGACACAGGGTAGCATATATTATTTTACTCGCATCACTGAAATTCTATGGAATGGGATTTAGGATTAAATATAGTGATCTCATCACTTTCCTGGATGATTATTTCCCAGGGTTTGTCCTCAGTCCCTCAGATTCAACTACAACAAAAGTGTACACATTGCCCAAAGAAGAACTATTAAGGGGAAGGAGAGGGATTGTACATGTCAAAGATTCTACACTGCACTGAAAATTACAAGAGGCTAAATGAAGGCATTAAAATAAATGTAGAAAAATGACTTAGCTAAGTGGACAAAGTGATAACACTATGATAATATGTCCAGATGGGCAGAGTGATAATATTTATAACAAGTGCAGAAGGGACATAAGGTAAGCAAGCTCTCAGACTATCTATCTAGGTATTAGCCACATCACTTTGACTAAATATAGGGAATCAGGAAAAATATTGAAAGGTCCTGTTAAAAATTTTATTTCATACATGATAGAATGTGGTTTATTAAAATATAATTATTCAATGCTGAAACTCATAATTCATACCTTATAATCCAAATTCTTGGGCACTCCACTGATTCAATAAATTTTTCATGTGGCACTAAAGTTTCTGATTTTAAAAGAAGTTTCTAATTTTTAAAAACACCTGACATCATAGGTGATATTTATATATGCACTACAATTTGAAAACTGTGAGGGCCCAGGAAATAATTGGCTCTTTGAATCCATTCTAACAGATGTTGGTGAAGGAACTTTAGAAAATTTGAAAATTTTTTCCAGTGATGCATTGTAGTTAAGGAAGGATAAATTGAAAGAAACTAGACTCTTTGCTCTACCATATGGTAGCAGATTTCAAAAGATTAAGCAAAATTTCAGCTCCATTTCAAAGCATAAGTCTTTGAGAAAACACATATCTTGAGAAAGTTGAGTTTCTCTTGAAATACAACTCAGAGTGTAATTATTTAACTTCCATGGGATGAACTGAGTGAAGTATCTAAAGATGCCAATATGGCTGTTTTTGCAGACTTCTCTCTGCACTTATTTCTGGAAAGATATGTACAAGATTGAGAAGTGATTGTGGGTGAGTATGGGACACTTTATACAAGGGTGAATGGAGATACTGCATAGAATTGGTAAGGTACAAGGAAGGCCATTTCCTGAAATGATCTCAGACTTGTTAAAATACTGAACATAACACTTTATCTACTTACTTATTTATCAATTTAGTTTGGTTTCTTCATTTCATTAAGATCAAGGAAAATAAATTCTTATTATTGATATTTATAGTGAAATGATAAACACCAGTCTCTTTCACTGGTACTCTATTTCTATGCATACCTCTGAGAGAACACTTTTTTCCCCAAAAAGGAAAGAGTTTATAATTTGGCATTACCACATACTGATTTGTTACCTCAGAAAGTTACTTCTTTGAACCTAATGACCCTGATCTTAAAAAAGGAGACTAATATCCAGCCCATAAATTTGTTATGAGTAATAAAGAAGTAATCAGTTTAAAACTCTTGTGCCAATACAAAACAAATGTTATTTTTAAATCAAGATTTTTGGTTCACACTTCTTTTTTTCTTATCCTATCAAAGACATTTGCAAAGGAAATTGGAAAAATTGCTAAGCAAGCTGAATCATTTTTGAAACCTGTGGAAAATGGGAAACAAGTCAAGATAATGCCATTCTGATTTTTATAGTAGGTATACAAGATTCAGAATCATATAGATTACTTTGCTTAAGACTGATATTTCATGGTTATTTTCCTAAGGTGGAAAATTTGCATGGATAAAAGACATGAATTGATGCTGACTAGCTCCAGATAGAAGTTTACAAAAAAGAAAGATACATTAGCTGGATTGAATTTTGTTTGTTGACAAGGCTATTAGATTAATAGGCCAGGGACTCTTGTTGAACAGAGGTGAATGAATTATTTCAAAATAAGTGATGACAGCTACATCTGATAGTTTCCT
Organism: Heterocephalus glaber; assembly: GCF_053883595.1. NCBI lineage: Eukaryota > Metazoa > Chordata > Mammalia > Rodentia > Bathyergidae > Heterocephalus > Heterocephalus glaber. Next base: position 10,187,096 of record NW_028258142.1, on the reverse strand, counting down.
TGTGTTGAAAAATTAAAAGTGATATCTGTGACCTGATTTAATCATTATGTTTTCTGATGCTATCAATTTTCCTCAGAAACCTGGTTATCACCCCTTAGAAATTATTAATATAGAAAAAAGCAAACCTAAAGGAAGGATCTATAAAGCACAATGAAATAAAATTAAAATGGCAGGGTTGGAGTTTGTCAGGAGAATTCAGAGCTTCATTTCAAACTTGCAATTACCAAGATACTGAAGTAAGCTTGTCCATGGTAGGAAGGACACCAATGGAGCTCTCCAGCTCCCATGCTGTAGAGAATGCACATGGCTGAAGTGCATGGTGACTTCCAAAAGATAGAAATGTGCTATCTTCTGTACAATGAAGAAAGGTTGTTTGCAGGAGACTGAAATATTGATTATGTCCCAAAGCCGGCTGTAAACAGTGTAGGATGTAAAGAGTTAACCCTGCAATTTGCTTGTTTTGAGAAACAAGTCCAGCCAAAGCCTATGTGTGGAGGTCAGAGTAACTTGCACCCAAATTCCAACACCATAACTAAAGCCTTCTAAGTCGAAGGATGATATTCTAATTAAAACCATATATTTTATCTATTATATTCCTAATTTGAAAATCCTTTGTCTTGTCTTTTACAAGCCTTGCTTACATTGATTTCCATAGAAACTGCACAACTGAACATCCTTACACATAGATATACCCTTGCACATAGCCCAACTGTACCTCATTGATTACCAATAAAAATCAGTGGCTTGGACTGGCCAGTGCCTTGTCAGTTGCACCAGCATTGGTGGTCATGGTGCCCCACTTTCTGTCTCTCTTAGTTCTGTCTTTTAGTTTATTTTGCCCTCAGGTGTGCATCATACACTGAGTAGGAGACTGGATCCTACTGCAGAGGTTTCCAGTAACTTTTCAGTGGTCTCCAGTAGTTGCTGTCCCCAGAGCTGTTTATAAAGAATTGAATTAAATGAAAGGTTTAACTTAGTTAATATGAAAAATCAGTGTGATGAATAAAGATGCATTGGATTGTTTAACTTTGTAGCTGTGAAGATTTGTTTTCTGAACAGTATTTTTTCTTTTCTTTTTTTTAAAGTAAGGATGGATGCAGATGTGGTGTATAGATAGAATAAGGGTTTAGAACCCCCAAATAAAGGAAGTTCTAACTTTCAGGGAGTTTTCTGGCCTTTAACCTGTTGTCAGGCCATGGTTCATATTAATTCCTTATATTTCTTGATTCTAAATGTAACAGTTGTTGAGGGTTCTTCTGGGAAAAGTCATTAATTATTTCACTATCTTGGGTATTTCTCTCTTTTTTTTTTTTCTTTTTTTCAGCTTTTTTGCATTGCACTGACCTGGTGTTTGTACATTACATGATTTCCAGACTTGTGATTTTCCTGCTCTCTTTGGGTTTTATTTTTGTACTTCAATAGAAACTTAAGAGAGGTCCTAGGTAGGGGCCAGAGATTTAGTTCAGTTACTTTGTGCTTGCCTTAAAAGTGCAGTGCTTGCAATCAAGACAGACTTTCAACCAAGACAGGGTTTTGACAAAGACAGGCTTGCAACCAAGACAGAGTGAGGAGGAATCCCCCAGGCATGCCCACTAGCCACCATCTTGGCTGCATGTGCACCTGAAACAACAGGATCCCCCCCAAACTCTGGCCTTTTGGCTGTGCAGTTACTTGTTTCCACACTACAGAGGCACAGGGGGACATAAAACCCATTGTCCTGAGCTGCAGAAGTGAACAACAGAGAGAGGACCTCTCTCAGGTTCCCTGATGAAAACAAGCCCACTAGAAAAGTGAAGAGAATCTCTGCAATAAAGGCACACAATACCACCATGCCTGGTAAGTTTGAAGGATCATCAGCTCCCATCAGAACCTGGACTTCCTTTAGGGGAAAGGCAGCTGCAACTTGCGATAGAACCTTGCATATTGCAAACTTGCAGGAGAACAGGGAGATCAACTTGGAACTTGCATCCAGAAATCTGTCTGAATCTCAAGGGTCTGGGACTAGCTTACTGAGAATCATTAACTTATAACTGCACACTGCTGCCCACATTGTCTATTCAGATGGCAGAGACATACCCTGAAGGAGGCCCTTCATTTTTAAAGGTCATAGATTAATAACTACCAGAAATTGTCATTCTGTAAGATGTATTTGATGCCATGGTGTTGCTGATTGTATCACTTGGGCTAAGGTGTTGTGATTGATCTAATCAGTTGTTCTTCCTGGTATAATGAAAATGAGAGAGCCTCAGAGCCATTAGGGACTCAATACCTAAAGACCAGGTATATCTGAAAGACACCTCTGAGAATCAATCATTCCATAAGGGTTCTAAATACATCAACAAAGATGCTTACAATAAGCAACTTGAAAATATCAACCCAGGAACTAAACCAAGGACAGTATCAAAAAAAAAAAATGAGAAGACATTTAACCAAGTCACAAACTCAGACTTCCACCCCACAAAAGGCAAATTCTTGGGGAAATGAGGTGGAAAAGTCTGATAATCAACCACCTGGAAACCCTGAATTGATAGCACAGGAAGTAACAAAACAGATGAATGAGGTTGTAGAAAAATTCAAAGCAGAAATAATCTCCCAGATAACTACAGAGAGGGTGAGCAGAGTGAAAGATGATTAGAGGCTCTAGAACAGAAACTGATAAAAAATAGATGAGTTCAGAAACATGCTGGAAGCCATGAATGCCCAGCATAAGAAAGAAATGGAAACCATGAAACAGATTCAAACAGATATTCAGGAGATTAAAAACTCCACTGAAAGGATGCAGAGTAAGTTAAGGGAATCTGAAGATAGAATATAAGATATAGAAGACAGGATTGCAGTAAAGGACCATGACAACAGAGATTTCTTAAAAATAGTAAGGGACCACGAGAAATCAATTTGGCAGCTGCTAGATGATGCAAAGAAGAATAATATGAGACTAATAGGAGTCCACAAAAAGACAGAAGAAAGTACAATTGACATAAAAAACTGTTCAGAGAAGTAATAGTAGAAAACTTCCTAGACAGAGGTGGAGAATTGGACATACAGATATGTGAGGAATATAGAACTCCTCCTAGCCATGATAAAAAAAAATCTACACTTAGATGTATAATAGTCAGATCCCAGAAACCCAACAGAAGAACAAAATCCTACAGGCAGTTAGAGAAAAGAAACAAATCACCTCAATGGGGAAATTAGATACTTCCAGAACAAAGAACATCTGAGAAATTTCATGAACAACAAACCAGCACTCCCAACAATTCTAAGCAATATTCTAGAATAAGAAAATGAACATCATAACTCCATGAAGCCCAACAGAGGGAAGACACCAGGCAAGGTAAGAAACTAAAGGGAAAGGGAGAAAAAGAAATAAAAGGGCCAACAACAGTAAAACATCATGACAAGGATGAGTCAATATCTATCAATTATAACCATCAATGTTAATGGCCTCAGTTCACCAATCAAAAGAAGTAGACTGACAGAATGGATTAAGCAGCAAAATGCACCAATATGCTGTATACAAGAAGCATACCTAAGTCAAAATAAATTCATAGACTGAAAGTAAAAGGATGGAAAATGGCTCTCCATGAGACAGGAACCCAGAGAAAAGCAGGGGTAGCAATCTTATTTGCAGATGAAGTAGATTTCAAACCAAAAGTAATTAAGAGAGACAAAGATGGTCACTACATCCTTGTGAAAGGAACAGTCCAAGAGGAAGAGATGACAATCAAAAATATATATGCACCAAATACGAATGCCTCCAACTATACAAAACAAATATTAATGGACATGAAAAACCAAATAAGCAGTAACACAATTATAGTGGGGGATCTCAATACCCCACTATCACAAATAGACAGATCATCTAGACAAAAAATTAACAACAAAATTCAAGAACTGAACCAAGCTATTGAACAAATGGACTTAGATATTCACAGAGTCTTCCATCCCAAAAATCAGAATACACATTCTTTCAGCTGTACATAGGTCATTCTCCAAAATAGACCACATGCTAGCTCATAGAACATGTCTAAGTAAATGTAAAAGAATTGAAATTACCCCCTGTATATTATCAGACCATAGTGCAATACAATTAGAGATCAATGACATGAGAAACTGCAAAAGTCCCACAAACACCTGGAAATTGAAGAACACCTTCCTGAACAACCAATGGCTCACAGAGGAAATTAAAGAACAAATTAGACAGTTTCTATGAGTAAATGACAATGCCAGTACAACATACAGGAATCTATGGGACAAAATGAAAGCAGTTCTATGCGGGAAATTCATAGCAGTGAATGCCCATATTAGGAAAACAGAGAGAACTCAGATAAATAACCTAAGGTATAACATCAAACTCCTAGAAAAAGAAGAGAATAACAAACCCAAAGCTCTCACAAGAGAGGAAATTATAAAGATTAGAGCAGAAATCAATTCAATGGAGATTAAGAGAATGATACAAAAAAATTAATGAATCAAAGAGTTGATTTTTTGAAAGAATAAATAAGATAGATAAACCTTTAGCCAACCTTATCAAAAAAGGAAGCAAAAGGCTCAAATCCATGCAATTAAGAATGAAAAAGGGGAAGTCACAACAGACCCAGCAGAAATCCAGAGGATCATCAATACCTACTTCTAGAACCTGTACTGTAATAAAATGGAAAACACAGAAGAAATGGACAGATTCCTAGAGACATATGAATTGCCAAAGTTAAATGAAGAAGATAGAGAAATTCTAAACAGCCCAATAACAGTGAGTGAAATTGAAAATGTAATAAAATATTTACCAACACAGAAAAGCCCAGGTCCTGATGGCTTCACTGATGAATTCTACAAGACTTTTAAAGAAGAACTATCACCATTACCCTTTAAACTTATCAAGGAAATTGAAAGGGAACCAAGACTTCCAAATTCATTCCTGGAAGCAAGTTTTACTTTGATTCCAAAACCAGGGAAGGACACAACCCAAAAAGAGAACTACAGGCCAATCTCCTTAATGAACATAGATGCAAAAATCCTCAACAAGATACTGGCAAACAGAATACAGAGGGTCATAAAGAAGATCATACACTCTGACCAAGTCAGATGTATCCCAGGGATGCCAGGATGGTTCAATATTCATAAATCAATAAATCCAATACACTATATTAACAGAGTCAAGGACAAAAATGATATGATCATCTCAATAGATGGAGAAAAGGCATGTGACAAAATCCTACACACATTCATAATAAAAATGCTACAGAAAATTGGAATGGAAGGTCTTTATCTCAACCTGATTAAGGGTATCTATGAAAAACCAACAGCCAACATCATACTAAATGGTCAAAAACTGAAACCTTCACACTAAAATTAGGAACAAGACAAGGGTGCCCATTGTCACCACTCCTGTTCAATATAGTTCTGGAAACATTGGCCACAGCAATTAGAAAAGAGGAAGAAATAAAAGGAATAAATATAGAAAAGGAAGAAGTTAAACTGTCATTATTTGCTAATGATATGATACTTTACATAGAAGACTCAAAAAACTCTAGAAAAAGACATATAGGCTTCATTAACAGATTCAGTAGAGTAGCTGTATAGAAGGTCAACACTCAAAACACAATAGCCTTCTTATACACAATTAGCAGACTCACTGAGAGAGAAATTAGGGAAACATTTCCTTTTACAATTGCATCCAAAAAAATGAAGTATCTAGGAATCAATATAACAAAGGAAGCAAAAGACCCTTATACTGAAAACTACAGGACCCTGAAAAAGGAGATCAAGGAGGATATACGAAAATGGAAAGACATCCGTTGTTCCTGGGTAGGAAGAACCAATATAGTGAAAACAGCCATACTTCCACAACTACTGTATAGATTCAATGCAATGCCAATTGAAATTCCAACAATATACTTCACAGAACTAGAGAAAAGAATCCAAAAATTCATTTGGAACCAGGAGATACCTAGAATACCAAAAGCAATTCTGGCAAAAGAGACATGGCTGGGGGTATTACAATACCCAACTTCAAGCTATACTACAAAGCTACTGTGATAAAAACAGTATGGTATTGGCAAAAAAACAGACCCGAGGATCAGTGGAATAGATTAGAAGATGCAGGAAAAAAAAAAAGAAGACGCAGGAACAACTTCAGACATACTCAGCCACCTCATATTTGACAAAGGAGTCCACCACCCTCATTGGAGGAAAGATAGCTTATTTAATAAATGGTGTTGTAAAAACTGGATTTCAACCTGCCAGAGATTAAAACTACACCTATACCTATCATCATGGACTAAACTAAGATTGAAGTGGATTAAAAATCTAAATATTAAGATTGAAACATTAAACTTGCTGGAAGATAGGTTAGGTAGAACACTTGAAGATATTGGCATAGGAAAAGTCTTTATGAACAAAACTTCAATAGCACAGGAATTACTAGAAAGAATCAACAACTGGGATCTCATCTTATTAAAAAACTTCTGCACTGCAAGAGTAACCACCAACAGAGCTGGGACAACCTACAATGTGGGAAAAATTTTAACAATTTTAACTCAGGCCAAGGACTACTATCTAGAATATATAAAGAACGAAAACAATCAGACCCCAAAATTCAAAGACCCAATTCAAAAACAGGCATCTGAAATGAGCAGACATTTCTCAGACAAAGAAGTAAAAGCAGGAAATAAACATATGAAGAAATGTTCAACATCACTGGTCATTCGAGAGATGCAGATGAAAACAACATTGAGATTCCACTTCACCCCAGAAAGAGTGGTGGTATCAAGAAATCAACCAATAACAAATGCTGATGGGGTGTGGAGAGAAAGGAACCCTTCTCCATTGTTGGTGGGAGTGTGGTCCGCTGCAACCACTGTGGAAATCAGTGTGGAGATAGCTCAAACAACTAGGGCTGGAGGTCCCATTGAGCCAGCTATTCCCTGGCTGGATATCTTCCCAAAAGAATTAAAAGAATCATACCACAGTGATATATGTGCACCTATGTTTATAGCAGCACAGTTTGTAATAGCTAAAGGTTGGTAACAGCCCAAGTGCACATCAACTGGAAACTGGATAAAGATGTGGGTTTTTTTTTTATAAAATGGAGTACTTCTCAGCCATAAAGAATGAGAAACTAGAGTCATTTATAGCTAAATGGATGCACTTTGAGGCCATACTCTTAAGTGAAATAAATAGGACACACATGTGTAAATACCAAATAGTTTCTCTAGTGTGAGAAACTGAGAGTGTAAATAAGGTTTAAAAGGATTAATAATGAATAATTGATACTTTGGCATATGAAAAGGTCCAAAGGTGTAGGGGTGGTAGGAGGAGATGGGAAAAGGAAAGAATGGAAAGGAAAAATTATGAGAAAAGAAAAAAAATGGAAATGAAGTCTATGTAAATAGGGAAAGGTGGAGGGGTGAAGGGTACACAGGTAATGGGTAAAGAATAAGAACCCAGATACATCTACAGGTACAAGCACCCAATGATAAATGTAAATATATTGTATACCTAAAATATACCAATAAAAGAATTTAAGCCAAAAAAAAAAAAGTGCAAGGTCTTGAGTTTGATCCCCTGTAAAACCAAACCAAACCAAACAAAACACAAAAATACAGAAACAGAGGTCCTAGGTAAATAGGTAAGTAGAAACAGCAACTATATTCTTTGAATTCAATTGAATGTAGTAGCTTCTCTTTTTTTCCCTTTCTAAATTTATTTTATTGGTACATTTTAGGTAAACAGTATAATGACACTCATCATTGGAAATCTGCACCTTTACATAATCTCTCTTGGTTCTTAATTTTTCCCCATTTCCTTGCCTCTGTTCAACCCCTACACCTCTCCCTATTTACAAAGACTTTGTTTCCATTTTTTTTCTCATATTAAGTCCATTCCCTTCTTTCCTTTTGCCTACCCTTCCCACTTCCCCTTCCCTTTTGCCCCTTTCCTTCCTATTTCACATTATCTATTATAACTTTTAGTCTTTATTTACACTTTCAGATTCTCACACTGGAGAAATTATTTAGTATTTGCACATGTGTGTCCTATTTATTTCACTTAAGAGTATCACCTCAATGTGCATCCATTTATCTATAAATGTCTCTAATTTCTCATTTTTTATGGCTGGGTAGTACTCCATTTTATAAAAAAACAACATTTTCTTTATCCAGTCTCCAGTTGATGGGAAATTGGGTTGCTTGCAAGTTTTAGCTATTACAAACTGTGCTGCTATAAACATGGGTGCACATATATCACTGTCCTGTGATTCTTTTAATTCTTTGGGGAAGAAACCCAGTACTGGAAAAGCTGCATCAAATGGGACTTCTAGTCCTAGTTCTTTGAGGTATCTCCATAGTGATTTCCACAGTTTTTGTACCAGTCTACATTCCTACCAGAAGTAGAGTAGGGTTCCTCTTTGCCCACAGCTCCGCCAGCATTTGTTATTGGTTGATTTCATGATGGCAGCCATTCTTTCTGGGGTGAGATGGTATCTCAGCATTGGTTTCATTTGTATATCTTCAATGACCAGTGATGTTGAACATTTTTTCATATGTTTATTTGCTATTTCCACTTCTTTGCCTGAAAAATGTCTGTTCATTTCAGATGCCCACTGTTGCATTGGGTTTTTAAATTAGGGAGGTCTGATCTTTTTAAGATCTTTATAGATTCTAGATAGCAGACCTTTGTCTGAAGAACAACAGGTGAAAATTTTTTCCCATATTGTGGATTGTCTCTTCACACTGTTGGTGGTTTTGCTTGCTATGCAGAAGCTTTTTAATAAGAAGAGAGCCCATTTATTGATTGTGCTAGTTCATGGACAACTGAGGTTTTGTTCATAAAATATTCTCCTACACCAATGTCTTCAAGAGTTCTACCTAACCTCTGTTCCAGCTGGTTCAGCGTTTCCAGTTTAATATTTAAATCTTTTCTCCATTTTGATTTTCATTTAGTGCATGCTGAGAGATATAGTTCTAGTCTTAATCTTTGGCAAGTTGAACGCCAATTCAGCACCATTTATTAAGGAGGCTATCTTTCCTTCAGTGAGGGTGTTTGGATCCTTTGTCAAAGATGAGGTGGCTGAGTGTGTCTGGAGTTGTTTCTGCATTTTCTAATCTGTTCCACTGGTCCTCAGGTCTGTTTCTTTGCCAGTACCATGTGGTTTTTATCACAATACCTTTGTAGTATAGTTGCAAGTTGGGGTTTGTGATATCCACTGTCATGTCTCCATTACCTAGAATTGCTTTTACTATTCTAGGTCTCTTTTTGTTCCAAATGAATTTTTTGATTGTTTACTCCAGGTCCATGAAGCATGCTGCTGGAATTTCAATTGGGATTGCATTGAATCTCTATAGCAGTTTTGGAAGTATTGCCATTTTCACTATGTTGATTCTTCCTACCCAGGAGCAAGGGATGTCTTTCCATTTTCTGATATCACCTTCAATCTCTCTTTCAGAGTGCTATAGTTTTCAGACTAGAGGTCTTTGATTTCTTTTGTTAGATTGATTCCTATGTATTTCAGTTTTTTGGATACTATTGTGAAATGAATTTTTTGTGCTATTTCTCTCTCAGTATGTCTATTGTTAATGTAGAAGAAAGCTACTGATTTTTGCATGTTAACCTTGTATCTAGCTACTTTACTGAATTTGGTTATCAAGTCTAGAAGACTTTTGGCGGGGTTCTTAGGGTCTTCTATATAGAGATTCATGTCATCTGCAAATAATGATAATTTGACTTCTTTTCCTATCTTTATTTCTTTTATTTCTTTCTCTTGTCTAATTGCTGTAGTTAATGTTTCCAAAACTATATTTAACAGGAGCAGTGATAGTGAACATTCTTATCTTGTTCTTGATTTTAGTGAGAAGGATTTCAGTTTTTGACCATTTAGTATGATATTGGTCGTTGGTTTTTCACAGATGGCTTTTTTCATATAGAGATAGAGATGGTGTATTCCAATTTTTTATAGGTTTTTTTTATCATAAATAAATGTTGCATTTTGTCGTATGCTTTTTCTGTATCTATTGAGATGATAATATGGTTTTTGTCCTTGGCTCTATTGATATAGTGTATTAGATTGATTAATTTGTGTATGTTGAACCATCCCTGCATCTCTGGGATGAATCCCACTTGGTCAGGGTGTATGATCTTCTTGATGATCTTCTGCATTCTATTTGCCAGTATCTTATTAAGGATTTTTGCATCTATATTCATTAGAGAGATTTGCCTATAGTTCTCTTTTTTGGTTGAGTCTTTCTTTGCTTTGGGCTCAAGGTGATGCTTGCTTCCAGGAATGAATTTGGAAGTATTATTTGGCTTTCAATTTCATTGAAGAGTTTAAACAGTAGTAGTATTAGTTCTTCTCTAAATGCCTTGTAGAATTCAGCAGTGAAGCCATCAGAGCTTGGGCTTTTCCTAGTTGGTAAGTTTTTTTTGTTGTTTGTTTTTTGTTTCCAGGTATCGAACTCAGGACCTTGTGCTTGCAAGGCAGGCATTGGAACATCCAAACTATATCTCCAGCCCTAGTTGGTAAGTTTTAATTGGATTTTGAATTTCATTGGTTGATACTGGGTTGTTTAGAATTTTTATTGCTTCTTTGTTCAACTTTGGTAATTCATACTTATCTAGGAATCTGTCCATTTCTTCTGTATTTTCCATCTTATTGGCATATACGTTTTCAAAGTAGGTATTGATGATCCTCTGGATTTCTGCTATGTCCATTGTAATTTCATCCTTTTCATCTGTAGTTGCATGAATTTGGGCCTTTTCTTTCCTTTTTCTGATAAGGGAAGCTAAGGGTTTGCCAATTTTGTTTATTCTTTTGGAGAACCAACTCTTGGGTTCTTTAATTTTTTGTATCATTCTCTTAGTCTCCATTGCATTGATTTGTGCTCTGATATTTATAATTTCCTCCCTTGTATGAGCTTTGGCTTTGTCCTGCTCTTCTCTTTCTAGAAGGTTCAGTTTCAGCATCAGTTTGTTTAATTAGGCTTGCTCTGTTTTCCTAATATGAGTGTTTACTGCTATGCATTTCCCTCATAAGGCTGTTTTCATTTTGTCCCATAGATTCCGATATATTGTATTGTCATTGTCATTTAATTGTAGGAACTATCTGATTTCTTGTTTAATTTCCCCTGTGATCTATTGGTTATTCAGAAGTGTGTTGTTCAATTTCCATGTGTTTATGAAATTCTTGCAGTTTCTTTTGCTATTGATCTCCAATTTCATTGTGCTATTGTCTAACAATATACAGTGGATAACATCAATTCCTTTGCATTTACTTCAATATGTTCTATGAGTGAGTTTGTGGTCAATTTTGCAGAATTACCCATGTGGAGCTGAAAAGAATGTGTATTCTGATTTTGTGGGGTGGAACACTCTGTGAACATCTGTTAAGTTCATTTGTCCAAGAGTTTGATTGAGTGCTATTATTTTGATGGTTATTTTTTGTCTAGTTGATCTATCTATTTGTGACAGTGGGGTACTGAGGTCCCCCACTACTATTGCATTAGTGCTCATTTGATTTTTCATGTCTGTTAGTATTTGTTTTATATAGTTGGGCACAGTAGTGTTTGGTACATATATGTTTATGATTGTCATCTCTTTCTCTTGGATTGTTCCTTTTACAAGGATGTAGTGTCCTTCTTTGTCTCTCTTAATCAGTTTTGGTTTGAAATCCACTTGGTATTCAAAGAGAATAGCTACTCCTGCTTTTTTGGGGGTTCTCGTCACATGGAGTATTGTTTTCCTCCCTTTAACTTTCAGTCTTCTAGTTTTGTTTTGAATTGTGTGTTTCTTGTATGCAGCATATTGTTGGATCTTGCTTCTTGACACATTCTGCCTGTCTATTTCTTTTGATTGGTGAATTGAGACCATTAATATTGATGGTTATAACTGATAAGTATTGAGTTATCATTGTCATGACTTTTTCTTTTTTTTTTTTTATCCTCCCCCTTTGCTTTTAATTTCTTGTCTTGCCTGGTGGATTCATTCTGCTAGGCTTCCTAGGGTTTTGATCCTTTTTGTCTTTTCCTAGGATTTTCTCTAAAATTTTTTGGAGTGCTGGTTTGGTATTCATGAAGTTCCTAATGTGCTCTTTGTCATGAAAGTATCTTATTTCTCCATCAATTTTGAAAGATAGTTTTGCAGGGTACATCAATCTGCTTTGGAGGGTGTCTTCTTTTAGTGCTTAAAATACATCACTCCAAGCTCTTCTTGCCTTGCAGGTTTGTGTTGAGAAGTTGGCTATGATTCTGATGGGCTTTCCTTGTATGTGTTTTGTTTATTTCCTCTAACAGGTTATAGAATTTTGTTCTTCTGATGGGTTTCTGGAATCTTAACTATTATATGCCTATGTGTAGATGTTTTCTGATCAAGGCTAGTTGGAGTCCTATATGCCTAACTTGTTTGTAGGTCAAGTTCTTTTCCCCTACTCGGGAAGTTTTCTGCCATCACTTCTGAGAACAGGTTTTTTTTATATCATCTGCACTCTCTCCTGTTTCTTTATTGACTCTCATCAGTCTTATTTTATTTTTCTTTGCATTGTCTAGCAGCTGCTGGATTAATTTCTCATGGTCCCTTACAATTTTAAAGAAATTTTTCTTTTCCTGGTCACTAATTGTAATCTTATCTTCTATATCTAAAATTCTGTCCTCACATTAGCTAATTCTTCTCCATAAACTTTTAATGGGGTTTTTAATCTCCTGGTGTAGTAGCTTCTTTAAAAAATAAACAAGACTAAAGTTACATTAACATTACCGATACTGCATTTCAGAATTTAAAGAAACAATGATAAAAAACAGGTAGCCATTGGAATATTGCAAAATAATTGTTGTTATTTGAAGTTTAAAAATGAAGAAACTCATGCAGTGCAGGAACCACCATTTCAGGAAGTTTCCTAAAAATGGATGAAGCCCCAATAAGCATGGCAGAATCATGTTGCACAGGATTAATTTCAGGTAAATGGCACCCTCACCTTTTTGCCCTGCTGTAAACAGAGGCCCTTGTAGCATATTGTACTTAAACACATAGGGAGTGACCAGGAAACTAATCCCTCCCTGATGGTCCATCTGTTTGTTCTCAGACTAGGAGAAGATAAAAAGCAACCTTTGTCTGAATTGGGAATTATCAGGGACACATCAAGTGTGAGTGAACCCAGAGTTCTCCAGGGAGAAACATGCTAGTGGAGCAGAGCAGTTAATGTTGTGAACTGTAGCAGCTGATTAGAACCTCAAGAGACAATGTGGAGAAGGATGGCAGTGGGGAAGGTAGAGAGTGCAACCTTAGCACTCCCACCCTCAGACTGCTTCCAGTGGCTGAGAGAAGAGAGAGACATGCCAGCAGAGTGGAACAGAGGAGGCTGTGCAAAAGCCAGGAGGGGCCAACCTAACTTAGGTCTAAGGCCAGCCTTGGACTATCTTTTTCTAGGGGTTCCTGGTATTGAAAGCCTACAGCAGGTAGGTGAGCAATATCTGCACATATATACAGGGTAACGAAACTACATGGGCAGACTGCCAAGGGACATCCAGAGTGTTACTGCATGAAGACTTGGGCCCCAGGCCCCAGAGCCAGAAGTCAATATCAACCTGCAAGTCTGTGGACCTGAAAAAGCAGAGTTAGTGCCTGATGACCCTAATGTAGGCTGAATAGGAGTGCCCTGCACCTAACACTAACCCTACCTCAAACTGGGTTAGGTCACCCAACACAGATTTGGACTCTGACTTAGACACTACTACAGAACTGAGGAAACCAGAAAATGGCTGCAGGCCTTTGGTCAGAGAAACTTCATGTTTTTAAAAAATTTTTGATTGTTTATATTTTTTATTTCTGTTGTATGTTTTGTTCCTCATTTTTTATTTTTCTTATTTCTCAAGTATCTTTTTTGATTTTTTTTATTTTCTTATGATAGTGGATATTGTCCTTAGTTTTGTCTGATTTGCTTTGATCTTTTGCCTTCTCTTTTATTCTTCCTCTCCTTTCTTCTTCTCCAGTTTGACAAAGATTGACTGACTTCATTTGTCCCTCCTTGGTTCTAATATCTTCCTTTTCATTGATTTCTCTATTTTCCCACTTACTCTCCTTAATCCCCCTCCCCCAAGGTAAAATCACTCTACTAAGGAGAACACAAATTCTTGGTTTGGGTTGGATTTTGTTATATAATTATAGATCTTCCTCCTATGGTTAATGGTACCAAATTAATAATTACCATAGTTTGTCAGTTTCTAGGCTGTGCTTGATGCTATTGTTATTGCTAATTGCACTACTTTAGCTAGGGTGTCATGCTTTCATGATCAATTGTTCTTTTTTGCATGACAACACTGTGATTTCCTGGTGTCATAATCATTACCACAGTCGAGTAACAGAGGACAGGGTACTGGGCCAAATAGACAGCGAATTCTCATCCCTAACAAAGTAAGAAGGCAGGATCTTGGGACAGGCTCAAAGGTCTAGAATAGTCACTTCCTAGAGAGGCCTCCATACTAGTGATAAAGCTACCTGCCATAAGCAATTTACAAGCATCAGCAGAGAAAACAAATTTTAAAAATTAGATAATTTCAAGATGCAAAAGATGCAAACCCAGAACTACAGCCCTCCCAGGGTAAGTTCAGGGGACCATGACGGGGAGGAAATCAGAAGCCACCCACCTAAATTTTCTGAAATGTAGTAGCAGAAGTAACAAAACAGATAAATGAGGCTATAGTAAAGATCAGATGAGAAATAATTTCTCAGGTAAAAAAAAGATGGCAATCACAATGAAGGACTTGGTTAGGGAATCTAGTATAGATACAGATAAAAAAAAATAGAGAACTTTAGGAAAATGATGGAAACTATGAATGTCCAACATTGGAAAGAATGGAATCCATGAAACAGATTCAAACAGATATCTAGGAGGTTAAAAATTGTAATGAATGTATACATAGCAGAATGAAACTGTGAAGATAGAATATCATATCTAGAAAAAAGGATCACCATTAGCAATCATAAGAAAGGTTTTCTTAAAAATTGCAAGGGAAGAAGAAAAATCAATCCAGCAAGATGATGCACAGAAGAACAATGGAAGATTAATCAGAGTCAATGAAAAATCAGGAGACAGCTCAAATGACATAAAAATATCTGTTCAGAGAAGTAATGACAGAAAACTTCCCAAGCATGGAAAAAGAGTTTGACATACAGGTAAGTGAGGCATATAGAATTCTAATTAGCCATAACCAGAAAAAAAGCTACACCAAGAAATGAAAGTCAAGATTCCAGAAATTTAGTATGAGAACAGATAGTAAAAGGTGTTAAAGAAAGGAAACAAATCACCTATAAAGGAAAGTTCAACAGAATCAGAGCAGACTTCTCAACACGAACACTTAAGGCAAGGAGAGTTTGGAGTGAAGTATTTTAAGTCCTTAAAGAAAACAATCTCTAACCCAGACTGATGTACGCTGCAAAGCTATCTTTCAAAATTGATGAAGAAATAAGATACTTCCATGATAAAGAGCAAAAGAATTAAAATAATCATACCACAACTATATATGTGAACTCATGTTTATAGCAGCTCAGTTTATAATAGCTAAAGCTTGGAAACAGCCCAAGTGCCCATCAAGTGGAAACTGGATAAAGAAGATGTGTTTTTTTTTTTTTTAATAAAATGGAGTAATGCTCAGCCATAAAGAACAAGAAACTAGAGACATTTATAGCTAAATGGATGCATATTGAGGACATACTCTTAAGTGAAGTAAATAGGACACACGTGTAAATAGTGAATAGTTTCTCTAGTGTGAGAAACTGAAAATGTAAGTAAGGATTAAAATGATTAAAATGAATAATTGAAAATTTGAAATAGGAAGAAAATGTCCAAAGGGGTAGGGGAAGTGGGAGGGGAAGGGGAAAGGATAGAAGGGAAAGGAAAAATTATGAGAAAAGGAAAAAATGGAAACAACGTCTTTGTAAATAGGGAAAGGTCGGGGGGAGGGAGTACAGGTAATCGGGAAAAAATAAGAAGTAAGATACATTATGTACAGGTACAAGCACCCAATGATAAATGTAAATGTATTGTATACCTAAAATGTACCGATAAAAGAATTTAAGCAAAAACCCCCCCAAAAACAAAGAACACCTGAAGAAATTCATGAGCACCAAACCAGCACTCCAAAATGTTTTGAAGGCTATTCTAGAAAGAGATAAGTAAGGTAGCAATTCCATGAACACAAATAGAAAGGATCTACCAGCTAGGGGAAGCAATTAAACAGAGGGGAAATAAAGGAAACCAACAATAAGAAAATAATACGACAAGATTAAGTCAATGCCTATCATTTATAACTGCCAATGTAAATGGTTTCAATTCACCAATCAAAACAAATAGACTAGGGCTGGGAATTTAGCTCAGTGGTGTCACACCTGCCTCTCAAATGCAAGGTTCTGAGTTCGATACCTGCTACAAAATAAAATAAATAAAGAAAGAAATAGACTAGAAGAATGGATCAAGAAACAAGATCCAACAATGCACTGTATGCAAGAAACACATTTAACTCAAAAAGAAATTAATAGACTGAAAGTCAAAGGATGAAAAACAATAGTTCATGTGACAAGAACCCAGAAAAAAGTTGGAGTCGCTATTCTATTTTCAAACGAAGTGAATTTTAAGCCAAGACTGATCAAGAGAGACATACTTGTTAAATGAACACTCCAAGATGAAGAGATAACAATCATAAATATATATACACTAAATACTGGCACATATAAGTATATAGAACAAATATTAATGGATATGAAAAATCCATAAAATCCATAAATGAGCACTAACACAATTATATTGGAGGGCCTCAATACACCATTGTCACAAATAGACATCAGAATGCACATTCTTCTCAGCTGTTCATGGGACATTCTCCAAAATAGGCCACATACTAGCTCATAGAACATGCTTAAGTAAATGCAAAGAAACTGAAATTTTCCCATGCATATTATCAGACCATAGTTTAATAAAAATGGAAATCAATGGCAGAAGAAGCCACAAAAACTACAAAACACATAAGAATTAAATAATGTCTTTCTGAACAACAAATTGGTCACAGACAAAATTAAAGAAAAAATTAGACAGTTTCTACAATTAAATGAAAATGTCAATACAACATACCAGAACTTATGGAACACGATGAAAGCAGTACTATGAGAGAAATTTATAGTGGTGAATTCTTCCATCAGGAAAAAAGAGTAAACTCAAATAAACAACCGAATGTTGACCCACAACCTTCTAGAAAAAGAAGAACAAGTCAAGCTGAAAGCTCATAGGAGGGAGCAAATTATAAAGACCACAGCAGAAATTAATGCAATGGAGACTAAGAAAACAATACAAAGAATCAATGAATCAGAGTTGGTTCTTTCAAAGATTAAACAAAATTGACAAATCTTTAGCCAATCTTATCAAAAAAGGAGAGAAAAAGTCTCAAATCTATGAAATTAAGAATGAAATGGGTGAAATCATAACAGATCCTGTGGAAATGCAGATCATCAATACCTACTTTGAGAACCTGTATTCAAATAAGATGGAAAACACACAAAAAATAGACAAATTCCTAGATATATATGAATTACTATAGCTGAATTAAGAATATACAAATATTCTAAATAACCAAATATCAGTCAATGAAAGTGATGTAATTAAAAAACGACCAACAAAGAAAAGCCAAAGTCCTGATGGATTCACTGCTGAATTCTTCAAGAAATTTAGAGCATATCTAATGCTGCTACTCCTGAAACTTTTTAATGAAATTAAAAGGGACCAATACTCCCAAACTCATTCCTGGAAGCAAGCATTACCCTGATACCAAAACCAGAAAAAGGGTCCAATTATAAAAAAGGCCAATCTCTTTCTTGAACATAGATGCAAAAATCCTCAATAAGGTACTCACAAACAGGATGCAACAAATCATCAAGAAGATTATACACCCTGACTTAGTAGGATTCATCCCCGGGATGCAGGGATGGTTCAATATATGCAAATTAATAAATATAATAAACCATATCAACAGCACCAATGAGAAAAAACAACATGATCATATCACTTGGGACAGAAAAAGTATTTGACAGAATCCAACATGCATGAAAAAAACCCTACAGAAAATTGGAATAGATGGTCTTTATCTCAATCTGATAAAAGTCATCTATCACAAACCAATATCTTTTTTGCGGGGGGGGGGGATACTGGAGATTGAACACAGGACCTTGCACTTTTGAAGCAGGAGTGGTGCCTCTGAGCTAAATCCCCAGCTCAATATTAAATGGTTAAAACTGAACATTTTCACTGTAAACTCAGGAGCAAAACAAGGATGTCCACAATCACCTCTCCTATTCAATATAGACTGGAAACACTAGCCAGAGAAATTAGACATGAAAGAAATAAAAGGAACAAGGATAAGAAAGGAAGAAGTTAAATTATGATTATTTGTGGATGACTTGGTACTCTACATAGAAGGCCTCAAAAACTCCACCAAAAGACTTCTAGATTTGATAACCAAATTCAACAGTGCAGCTGGATACAAAGTCAACACTTAAAAATCAATAGCATTCCTGTTCACAAATAACAAACTCACAGAAAGAAAAATTAAGGAAACCACATCCTTCAAAATAGCATGGGAAAAAATGAGATACTTAGGAATCAATCTAATGAAGGAAGTAAAAGACCTTCATTACTATGAAACCACAGTACTATGAAAAATGATATCAAAGAAGATATTAGAAAATGGAAATATATCCCTCATTCTTGGGTAGGAAGAACCAATATAGTGAAAATGATCATACTTCCAAAAACTACCATACAGATTTAATGCAATTCCAATCAAAATATGAACAACATACCTCATAGAATAAAAAAAATTATAATCCTTAAATTAATTTGGAAGCAGATGAGACTTAGAATAGCAAAAGCAATTCTGGGCAACCAAGGCAAGCCAGGAGGGCATCACAATTCCTGACTTGAAATTATACTACAAAGCTATTGTGCTAAAAACAGCATGGTACTGGCAAAGAAACAGACATGAGGATCAATGGAACACATTAGAAGATATGAAAGCAACTTCACATACACTTATCTTGGACAAAAGGGCCAAACATGATCACTGGAAGAAAGATAGCCTCTTTAATAAGTGGTGCTGGAAATACTGGCTTTCCACATGCCAAAGATTAAACCTTGACCTGTATATCTCACCATGCACCAAATTAAAATAAAAATGGATCAAAGACCTAAGTATTAAAAAAGAAACCCTAAGTCTTTTGGAAGATAGAATAGGTAAAATTCTTGAAGATATAGGTGTAGGCAAAGACTTTATGAAAACAACCCTCAATTGTATAGGAAATAATACAAAGTATCAACAACTGAGGTCTCATCTTATTAAAGAGCTTTGGCACAGCAAAACAAACCACCAACACAGTAAAGACAATCCACAGAGTGGGAAAATTTTTTTCTAGCTGTTCGTCAGACAAAGGGCTAACATCTAGACTATGTAAAGAACTTAAAAAAAAATCAAACTTCCCAAATTTAAAGACTCAATCCAAAAATATGCATCTGAAATGAACAGACACTATTCAGATGAAAAAGTACAAATGGCAAATAAATATATGAAAAAATATTCAAGATCACTGGTTATTCAAGAGATGCAAATTAAAACAGTTCTGAGATTCTATCTCATTCCAGAAAGAATGGCTGCTATCAAGATAATGAATGCTGGAAGGCTGTGGGAAAAAAGGAACCCTTCACTGTTGGTGAGAGTGTAGACTGGTGCAACCTGGTGGAAATCAGTGTGGAGATTGTTCAAAAAACTGGAACTAGAGGTTCAATTTAACCCATCTATTCCCCTTCTTGGTATTTTCCTGGAAGAATTGAAGGCATCATACCCCAGTGATAACTTTGTTTATTGAAGCATTATTTCTGATAGCTAAATTGTGAAAACAGCCCAAATGCCCATCAATGGATGAATGGATAAAGAAGATGTGGTATTTTTATAGAATTTTTATGCTGCTAATTTTTATATAATTTTATACTACTCTGCTATAAAGAATGATAAATGTGGGCTGTGGATTTAGCTCAGTGGTTCCACTGCCTGCCTTGCAAATGCAAGGTCCCAAGTTCTATTCCCAGTACCAAAAAAAAAAAAGAATGATAAATGTGAGGCACTTGTAGATAGATGGATGCACCTTGAGACCATACTCTTAAGTAAAATAAATTGGACATACATGTTTAAATATTGCATTGTTTCTCTGTTGTGAGAAACCAAAAGTATAAATAAGGACCAAAATATATCATAGATACTGGGAAATGGGAAAAAAATGTTCCAATGGGAAGGGGAACCAAGGAGGGGGGAAGGGGAAAACAAGGAAGGCAAAAAGAAAAAAAGAGAATGGAAGGAAAAAATTGGAACCAAAGCTTTTACAAAAAACAAGGAGAAGGGGGATTGAAGGGAGGTGAGGGGAATGGGTAAAAAAAAAAAATCAAGATATATCATGTACAGGTACAAATTCTCTATGATGAATATTATCATCATGTGTATCTAAAATGTACCAATCAAATGAATATTTTTTAAAAAGAAAATAAGGAAAATAAGTATAAGAAGAAAATGAAAAAGAAATGAGGAAATGAATACAAAACAGTTTATTCACTTGGGCTTAAGTAATGAATAAAAGAGCTGGCATCTGAGTCATTTCACAACTCCAGTGGCCTCTATTTGTAGTAATAAGTGTAGGCATAAAAACATATTAGATAGAGAAAAAGTAATATTTAAATGCACTAAAATACAAATTAATAGAAGTGGGATATTCATTTGCTGTCACTTTTTCTGTCCAGACTTAAATTTATTTGCACATTGTTGTAATTATAGTGGACACCCGTTTAAAAATTATTTACCTCTTATTTTGACCCAGAGTCTCATCTTTAAATGTTGCTGTTGCAGACATCTTTTTGCATTTTCTTTTAGTATTTTTTTTAGAACAAATTCTACAAGAGAAGTTTCAGTTCAAGAGGGATACTTTTATGTTTCCCATTATATACTGACAAATTGATCTTCAAATGTTTCATTTTGATTAAACTGCACTTCATAGTAAACACTACTTCTTTGTAACACTACCATAATTATTTACCTTGTAAATCATTTTTAATGAGGTCACATTTACTATTAGTTTGTTTTAAAGTATAACATGTGGGAGATGAAGCTTAACAATTACTAATATTAAAAAAGACAAAAAGTTTTATTATCGAGTCTAAGTTTTATATATGGCAGAGTGAAAAATTTAACAGAAAGACAGTATGATCTTGATCTTCTCAAAAATGGAATTTAATTCTAATACTCTGAATCCATAATTTATTCAGTCACTCCCAGAAAACTAAATTCAATGCCTCCTTCATAACATTTATTCATTATATAATGGTAAAATCAAGTGTTGCTTTCAGTTTTCATTGGTATTGTTTTAAAAATAAAAAATACAATTTCTTTTAAAGTGAATGACATGGACATTGAAAGGCTTAAGAAGTTAACATGTTAAGAACAGTTAAAAACAAGATAATAGTTGGCAGAGAAGAAAATAAGAGAACATGATATTCTTAATCTCAAAAGGCATATTATTTAGCCCCAAGTGGTAGAATTAGAAACAATACAAGTTGCATTTTATGTAGTGTGAATTTAATATGAGGAGAAACTTTCTGACAAATTAGATAAATACTAATCCATGACAAGTGCTACAGAACTGTTGGTCACTTTATCAGATATTCTAAATAGTTTTTGATGGAAAGTTATATTTATAAACTTAATTTTTATCACTATGTTGCTCTGTGCTGTTCCAACTTTTCTTGAGTATATTCAATATATCTCAGATGCCAGGGCACATTAGAATCCCATCTCCATGCAACACAAATTAGAAATGGGTCAACAAAAGTGATGATAATGCTGTTGTGCAAAATTATATTTCAAATAATAGCATTAATCAATTGCATTTATTTGTCTCTGAATCGCTAAAATGCTTAAAGTTTTTCTTTGTGTTGCTTAAAACAAAGTAATCAATGAGATTTTGTCATTGGTTTTGAATTTTTTTATAACCAGGAAAGAAATGGAAAGCAATGTTTTCAGAAGAGATTTGTTGCATTTTTTGAGTTTTTGACTTCTCCTAAAGATAAATAACAGTCACCATCCACAGATTTAACCAACTTCAAGTTAAAAAATACTTCTAAGAATACATACTTACTGAATATGTATTGACTATTTTCTTGATATTATTTTTTGAACAATATAGTATAACAACCATTTATATAGCATTTACAGAATATAAGGTATTATAAGTAATGTAGAAATGACAAAGTTTAGGGGACAATTTGACTAGGTTATAGTATTTACACATAATTCTTTAATTGTCAATAAATATAATTTGATTCAAAGTTATTTTCATGCGTTGATTCTTTGAAACATCTAAATAATGGAATTTTAACATTCAAATATTTCAAGGAAGTATTCTAAACTCTATATTTTTTCCATAGTAAATCATGTTTTCTCTATCACTATATTAAGACAAAATATTTTATAGTTGATTAAAATAGTAGTTATTACTATAGATCAATCAGTTCATTTCTTTTGATATACTGTTTTATTTGTTATTCATATGAGATATTAAGTAATAAAATAAGAAACCAGTAAAGTTTGCATATAGTTTTTGGAAACCTTGGATAAAAAAGGATAAAATGGGATTGACATTTCTTTAGTAAGTAGCTTAAAGATAGGGGTGAGAATACTATTAATATATGTTTTAAAGTTTATTGCACTTTGAATAACTGACTTTGAAAAATGACTCTCAGGGACTTGGAGTGTGTTGTGTGCTAGACAGATGCAGTCATGCATGTACAGGTGGATAGTTCATGGTACTTATCAGGAAGAAAGCAAACTAGTTCTTGTGGCCCTATAAATCATGTACAAATCTGAGGGATTCATTCTGATCATAAATCACTTTGTAAGGTGTAAATGCTTTAGTTTTCCCATAACCCTTTAGGTGTATAAACTAAAAAGTCCTAAACAAATGAATAGTCTGCATAAGGAAGCAATTTACCTGTTACATAATTATCTCACTCTGGAGGTTTTCAGCAAGTTTCCAGCTTGTTGACTAAACAAGAACAACACACATAGGAACAGATTTTTTTATGGTGATAAAAATAGGTTTCTATTCTCCTCATTTTTCTACCATGAATCAATTTTTAAAGTAAATAAATTTATTCATGCAGGTTTATGTTGGTAGCTTTGTTTGTTGTCTTTGTTTTTTGAATTAATTTTTGAAAGTTCCAAATTCCTAAATCTTTTTCACCTAGGTGAAAAAACAAGGTGTCTTCTCCCAAAGGGTCAGTAAAAAATGAACAACATAGATCCTCTCCTTTCT
Organism: Heterocephalus glaber; assembly: GCF_053883595.1. Lineage (NCBI taxonomy): Eukaryota > Metazoa > Chordata > Mammalia > Rodentia > Bathyergidae > Heterocephalus > Heterocephalus glaber. The sequence goes on along the minus strand of NW_028258142.1, from coordinate 10,163,720 downwards.
CATAGACCTGATACTGCAAACAGATCATGCATGTCCTTTTGCATTTTAAAAGGAAATAGATTTATTCTAAAATGGATGTAGCTTCTAGATGCCCTGTTATAAAATGGATGCTTCAAAAAGAAAACAAAAGCAAATGAAAAATAACAAAGCAATTCTCTTTTTTTGTTTCTCAAAGGCTTTAATTTTTAGTTTATAGCTAGTTATGTTATCTTGGTTCATGTCAGAATATTTCTTATAAATGAAATGAAATAAGTGTGTGTATGCATATATCTGAGGTGGGGATAGTTTTAGGTATTAGATACACCCCATTTCATTTATTTTATTAACTAAGAGCATGACAGCGTTTTTTAGAAGTTAGATATGCACTGACAATATTCAATGCTCACTTTTACCATTTTCCAAGAACATAATATATTTTAATTAACTACTATCACCATCATGCTAAATACTCCCATCACAGAAATGAAAACTATGTGAGGTAATGAACATTTTCATTAGTGATATTTAACCATTCCATGATGTATATATACTTCAAAACATCATGATGTACACAACACATAAAATTTTATCTGTTAATTTAAAGTAAATTTTAAAAATATGTTAGAGTTATAAATAATAGTTTTATCTTGTTATTTTAAAAAAGTATTTTCAACGTATCTTAGAACAGTCTTGGAACTTTATTTTAACTACCTGAGTAAGGATTTTACCTGCTCAAGTATTATATCTTTGCCTTTCACAAATTCTTTCTGTGGCTTTCTATCCCATGATAAAGGGTGTTCAAACAGTTGGAAATGAGTTAGACCAGTGGTTCCCAAGACTGAGCAGGCGCCAGAATCATCTGGAGAGCTTTTAAAATCAAGCTTGTTGGTCACTATCCTCAGAGTTTCAGGCTCTGTGCTTGAGATGGCACCTGAGATTCTGCACATCTGAACATTTCCAGGTATTTTGATAGGTCTGGTACAGAGAGCATGTGTGGAGAATTAAAATGAGAGATACATGATGCTTCCTGAAAAGTGCTTTTATTCTGCAGCTGCTCCAAATACCTTGCAGCAGGCTGTGGCTGTACCAGAAGCCCTACAGCTGACTGGGAGATATTTGCCTTGGGTGCAGCAGACTTCAATTACGAAACAATTGTAGGTAACTCTGCACTGTTACCCCTTTGCAGCCCTCCTCCTTGCAGCCGGGTCCATGAGAAGTCCCTCTCTTACCCATGGCGACCCTATATAAGCAGCCTCCCATGGGTCAGTCTGCACTGTTGCTCCTTATGCTGCAGTAGTGCCAGATAAGTTCTGATGAAGTTTCTGCCTGTTTTTTAATTATTGTTGCCTTGAGTAAAGCATGCTGAGCAGGGTAACACAAATGGCTATGGTGCCATATGTGGCTGGCAGGTAGATCTGGTAATACTGAACATGGCTGGCAGCCAGAGAGCAATGGAGAATTGCTGGGAGCCACTGTTTCTGGTGCCTAGAAGAGTTTTTGAGGAGCACAAGTAACTGCCACCCCTGAGTAGTAAACACTAAAAGATTGTTAACATTAAAAGAGTCACAATTTTTGAATGCATGATTTCTGTACAAATTGAGCAAAAGGACCCTCAGATGATTCATAACATCTTACTGGCCTGTATTGGGATCTTCCCCATTAGAGAGTACTGAATAAAGGACACACAATGGTGAAAGTCAATGTTTATCTTTTTTGAGGATAAGGATCCCCGAGCCAGTGGCAGAACCACTGGCATAGAATATTTTCTTAGATCCGGTCAAGGTGAGCTCAGTTTTGGGCCATTTATCAAATGTGAGTGCTCTTTCATTCCTCTCTGTTCTTCCTCCCATTTGTTAGGATCTTTTAGCCGAAGTACTGTCTGTGCAGTCTTCTTTAACCTGGGAAGACCTCATTTTTATTGCTGTCTTGTGGTCCCTAGCCGTCAAGATGGGATTTATTTATTTATTATTTTTGTTGTTTGTTTTCTTGGTACCAGGGATCAAACTCGGGTCCTTGCGCTTGCGCAGCAGGTGGCAAAACCACTGAGCTAAATCCCCAGCCCAAAATGGGATTTATTTTTAGTTGATAGTGAGTTCCTCAAGAGTCCCCATTTTATTCTGTTCGTTTTTGTGTCTTAGATCTTGTAACTGAGTTTGGGCTTTCATGGAAGAACTATAATTACTTTTTAGGATTCTAAGATTTATCTGCTACTATAGAGTAGTCACAAATATTTTGGAACTAAATGACCTGGGCTTAAATCTCATTTTTGTGGCTTTCCCTCTCTGTAACTGTGGGCAAGCTACTTAATCTCTCTGAGACTGAGTGAATATGGAACAATATGTTACTAATAATCAATTCTTTATAAGTTTTCTGTGAATGTTTCATGAGTTAACTTATGTAAAGATTTTGGAATCATATCTGTAAAGTATGTCGTTAGTTGAGTGATACCTCGGTTCAGAAATTTATATTCTTTCCACAATTCTGGTCGCAAACTGAATTAAATTCAAGGGTTAGTTTCAATGTTGACCTTATAGGGAAATTTGATTCTGTTCTTGTCTAATTCAGTTTACAACTAGAATCATGGAAAGAATTAAATTCATGAACCAAGGTACCACTCATGAATGTGGGCTACTACTATCACCAGACTATACTATCCACAATGGCAGCAATTTATGCTGAAGTATTTGTTGGGTCAATGCATTTCTGTGGCTCTGGAGGCTTGGTATTGGTCTCAGTCACTTGGAATTTGAATTACAAGTCACTTGAATTACAAGAAAATTTGTAGTTGAAAGATTATGTTAGCAAAAAATAAATCAACACAGTCATACATTCCTTCTTTTTCAATAAGAAGTGTTTATGGTTTTTAAATAGCCTCTATTTTAGGAGAGTTCTGTGTTTATAGAAAACTGAAGCAGAAAGTAAGATTTCTTTAGAACTTCTCACCCCATCTCATAGTCTCTCTTATTATTAACACCTTGCATTAGGATGGCATTTCCTTATAACTGATGAACAAATATTAATACATGTTATCCACAGTCTGTGGTTGATGTTATGCTCACTGTGTCTGTTGTGCAGTTCTGTGGATTTTGGAAAATTCATACTATCATGAATCCACTGTTACCTTTATACAGAGTAATCTCATCACCTTAAAAATGCTCTCTGTTCCATACATTCACCCCTGCCCAAACCTTGCCCTGAAAACTACTAATCTTTTAGCTATGTCAATGATGTTACCTTTCCAGAATATCATATAGTTTGAATCACATGGTATGCAGCCCTTTGATCTGGCTTCTTTTGCTGAGTGGTGTATATTCAATGTTCTTTCATATGTTCTCCTGACTTGATAGTTCCTTTCTTTTTGTCACTGAACAATATTCCATTGCACAGAGGTATTATGGCTTGCTTATGCATTTATCTATCTGCAATTATCCTCCAACTTTTGAAAGAAGCTAATAGGAAGTTTTAATGCAGGTTTTTGTGTGGAAAAAACCATTTTTCTCATTTGGATAAATATGTAGGGGCATAATTGTTGCATCCTAAGGTAAATGGATGTTTAGCTTTGTAAGGACCTGTCTTCCAAAGTATCTGTGCCATTTGCACTCTCACTAGCAATGACTTGAGTTCCTGTTACCTCATATTCTCACCAACATTTGATGTTGTCAGTACTTTGGATTTTAGCTGTTCTCAGAGGTATATGTTTGCACTGTTAAGCATGTCATGCCTATAAGATTTCCACTTGATTCCTCTTGGCTGTGTGCTGGGGAGGTGGTAAACTGCTGTTGACACACTTGTGTTTCCAGTATTAGTGGCTTTTTCAGGTTTCTAGCTGGAAGCCAAGTTCAAGACAGCTATGCCAATCAAGTGCATTAAATGAGGTACATGCTGTCACGATACCACAGGAACACCCTAATTAATTTTGGGAAGAGGCTAATGCAGGAAAAGAACTGATTTTAGACCTTATTGCTTTTAGACTGTAGAATTTCATAATACTCACCTTTATAGCATAGCATAGAGAGAAGAGAGAGGACCAGGAATGAAGCACCTTTTGTTAATTATCTGATTTGCCACTACTTAATCTGTTGACCTCAAGCAAGTCATTTAACCTCTGGAGCCCAGGAGAGTTGCACTATATTTTTTTAAAGCTCCAAACTCCTGTGATTCTAAAATCATTCTTACCACTGCTATATCAGTATAGAACAAGGGAAAGAGAGCCCACATAGCCCATGCTTTGAGGCAGGCATTATGTTTCATCAAGCAGAAAACCCTCTTGAGTTGTCGACAGCCTTTGAAGTGCATGAGATTTGTGACAGGTGGCCTAAGGTAAAGTTCTTGGGGGAAATGTTGAAAACTTCAAAAACAGGATCCATGGATTTTCATGACCCAAGCATGGGGATCAGAGCAAATAGCATCTTTGACTGGGTTAGAGAATTTATGATTAGCAGCCACATAGCAGCAGGGATTTGGGGAAAGGAGTAAATTACACCCATTTTAAGAGTCCTGGTTTACAAAAGTGTTCTGTCACACTGAGAGTCTTTAATTTTTTTCATTTTAGGTGAGGTTAGGAGGATTGTATGACAAGCAAATTAAAAACTGAATGGTGAGAAGAGGAACTCAGGGAAGGGCAGGGGAATGACAGAAAAAGGGCATCATCGGGTAGGATGATTATAGACTGTGCCTGTGGCTAAATGTGTTTTTTAGGGGCCAGTGAAATCACCCCCCTCCCTTTGAGGCTGAATGTCTGGCATGATATTGCTGGGAACAAAAAAGACAGCATTAAGAAAATGAAGAGTATCCCTCAAATGTTCCTGTCATGCTTACATCTTTCTCTGCAGCTACATTTCCCACAGAGCTAATTGGTAATTCTGGAAAGTCACTGGGGAGCATAAAGCCACATAGTTACAAGTGGAGCCCTGATGATTTTTACCAACTCCCTTGAGTCAGAGAATTGTCTTTAATGATAATCGCTGGTTTTAATAACTCTTCTTTATGAGAGTAAAGGAAGAGGATACCTGTTCATTCGTTAGGCCATTTTAATCTTTCTGTAATAGCTCCCCTGAGGCTTTCTCAATGTCTTCATCAAATTACCATCTCGATCTGCCTTTGCTGGGGGTGAGGCAAGTAAGGCCTCATCACAAAGAAAGCCAGCTGCAGTAGAGCAGTGCTGAGATGCCACACCATGGCAGTGGGGGCCTAAGTCCTGTGACAAATCCACCCCCTATTGGTGAATGGCTCAAACACAACCTAAGTTTATTTTTACGCACTTATGATATTGGGAAGGTCAAGTACATCAGCAAAGAATTTCTCTTCACCAGGGTCTCTGGCTTTGGAGTTTCAGGGCTCAGCCATCTTCACAGATGGCTTCTGAGGTCACTCTGAGGGAAATGTATATTCAAGACAAAGAAAATAGCATGGAGCAGTGGTACATTCAATATTTTTTTTTTTTTGGTACCAGGGATCGAACTTGGGTCAGTATTTTTATAGTACAGACCAGAAAGTGGCTCATATCTCTTCTCATATTGTCTTGGGCGGAGCTCAGTCACATGGCAACTTTAGTGGCAAAAATCTAGTCTTTGTCAGAGAAGCTATTTTTTAGTCCAATTCCACACTACAAATGAACATGCATACTTTTTGGACATTAAGTGACCATAACAGCATTTTATCAGTCAGACTAATTATATATTGTGGTTCATTATGGATGGGGTATGCTCTATGATCCTTGTTTCAGAAAGTAGAATATTTAAATATTTAATATGAATATTTTATATGGCATAGCAAGCATTTCCTTACACATTATGAGAAAGGACACTTGAGTGCATATCTCCTCCCATGGTCACAGTATGAAATGCAGAAAGCTCAACTGTTAATTCAGCTCACCTGGTTCTTCCCACACAGGACTTGATTTGATGGTAAAATTCTGAACAAGCTCTCTGATGGGGGTACAGGGAAGTCATGTCCTTTTTGTGGGCACATTCTCTTCTTTGGCTATTCACTGGCTTCATAGTAAACAGAAGGAATAGTGTATTGTGCTCAGAACAACCTCAAAGATGTTTCCTATACTTGACAGCTCTGTTTTTCCTTTTAGCCAATTTTGATTTAGACATTTGCATCAACTTTAACCCCTCCTGTTTAGAGCACTACATTTTTCCAATGATTTTTTCTTTTTTACCTTCAATGAGACCCTAATGGTCATGTGTGAGTGATGGAAGCCTCTAGTACGACATTAGTGTTTCTGCCCAATTCCAAATGACATTGTTCAGTTCTGCAAAATAAAACCTTTTCTTATTTTCTACTTTAAAACATTCATATCTTCTGGTCAGCTTTCATGTTGTTGGTACAAATACCAGATACCACATCTTGAAGGAGGAGAGATTTATTTGGCTCAAAGTTCCAGAAGTTTCAGTTCACTGCTAGCTCCAAAGCAGAAACATCCGGGTGGATGTGTGCAGTGGAGCAAAACTGCCCACTTTAGGGTGGCCAGGAAGCAGCACATAGGGAAGCACTCCTGAGAGAAAGGGACAGGGATCAGACATAGTCTGCAAGGTCACCCCTCCGTCACCCAACCAGACACACCCAATGATGTGCATTACTCGTGCCCTAGGTGGCTTTCAAGCCAACTAAGCTGACGCTCAAGATTGAATGTCACACCCTCTGCAACATGGAAGAAAACATTTTGCTAAAATAATAGCTAGGAGCAAAGTGTTAGGGACCAGTTATACATCAATGTTTTCCTGTCTCATTTGATAAACTGTCAAAAAAACCCCTGAAATGATTATGTCTCTAGATTGTTAACCGAATGACTCCTCTAGATTGTTAACCGAATGACTTCCTGGAACTGTTTTTCTAACTGTAGTCTCAGTGTTGTGCCCAATTACTCGTATACATTTGCATCAGATTTGGTGAGAATGTGTCTAGGGTTGTGTGGAGCACTGAGATCAGTCCCATTAGGAAGCATCTGTCCTCACACAGTCCCCCTTTCTGCATCCTTGGGCCACATCTACGGATAATAATCCCAGCAGCTAGGTTTGCATTTATTGCTGTTTTAGAAATCTGAGAACAAATGTTGGACAGGTCTGTCCAGTTCCCTCACGGGAAGTTTCCATCCTTTTCTCTTCCTCCTTTGTTATTTTCCTTATCATTTCCCTTCCAAGTTCATATTCACTCTGTCCTTCCTCTGAGCACCCATTCTCTTCTCATTGGAACATCCACCATTTGACGTAGTTTTTTATCTGCTCACATGAGAATATGATTATTTGAGAATTTCTAAAAATATGTAAGTAATTTGAGAGATGTATTTTGTAGCCAGGAAAAATTTTAGTTATTGTTAAGATTTCAGCTTCTGTAATGATTTCTTTCCACTTGTCCATCTTGTTTTGCTTTTTAAAATTACATTGGTCAAATTTACTTTCTATCTCTGGCTTATAGGATATGTTCATTTGTCTTTACAGAAAACTTACCTGGTTTTCTATTAACAATATCAATGTTTTATGAAGGATAGAAATTTCACTGATGCTATGCAAGTTATGCTCTTGAATAATCCATGATAACTATGTAAATTCCAAGATAGCATTCTAAAAATTTTGATGTACAGATTCATGTACATATAAATACATATTTTGTATTCTAGAGTGAAAAAAACTTTATCAGTGATTTTTCCAACTGTTGCTGGTTATATGAATTTTAGAAAGATTATTTAATCTTGATTTTGTATGCCATTTTTCCTGGTTATTTTCTTAGATCTTAAAAATGTTAATTTTTTTTCCTCCAATTCTCTATCCAATACTTTAATAGAAGTTGATATTTGGATATGCATAACTTCAGATACGATATTCAGTGGGACTTTGTCTTCCCCATATGAGCTGAAAACTACCTGTCTCCCATTATCAATCTTGATAAATGCCACTACCTCCACATCCAAACCAGTCATGGTTAATTCTTGCACCTCCTTTAGACCTTTCCACTTAAAGCAGTTCAGGAATTGGATCATTTTTGTTTCATTTCTACATTTGGCTCAAACTTTTCTTTCATCCTTGCTACGTGTGCCATTCAACATCCAATCAGAGAAATAGATTTATATATTTCTTTTCTGTCTCCTTGCTTCCTGCTATTTTCCAGTTGCCCCACACTTCTCTCCCTCGCTTATTTATTAAATAAAGGATTCCTTTCCAGGATCTATCCTGTAACTGCAGGGTCTGCTTCAGCAGTCTTTGTATTGTTTGTTGTTTTCTCCTCTGATGCTGGACAATGCAGGTCACTGCCACCTCCAAATGACCACCATCTTTTGCAGATGCAAATTTTTGCTTGGTCTCCTTGTTTCTGACTTTGTTCTGATGCTGTCTATTCCCCACAGAGCACTCAACGGCCCCTTTTTAATCTAGATCAGGTCACTTCACGTCTCTGCTTGAGCTAAGGTTTCCCCTTTCCACTCACATTGAAAATCATGGTACATCATAGTGATTTACGAGGCTCCGCACAAGCTCTTAATCACAATGTAAGCTGCCATGTAGATTATACAGCTGTTACACATTTCATGCAGAAAATTAAAACATAGTTACAAAATGAGGAAGGTGTGGGAAGCTTGGTTGCTGATTTGGTAGAATGGCACTCTACAAAAGGGTATCTTTCAAAGATGCTGAGGGTTCATGAGAGCTCCTAAAGTTCCTTATGTGCTTTGCATTTGATTTTAACATTTGAAGTCATTTCACTATCATTTCACTTAGGAAAATAATTCATGTTGCAATTTATTGTTTATGAAGATATTCCTAGAGCAGGAAGTGTTTTTTTTTGTGAAGTCTAATATTCACTTGTGTATTTCTAAATAATTATTTAAAATTATTAAACTAGTAAGTTATATTTGAAAGAAATTCACGTTTGGCTAGTCTTCATCCATGCTTATCAAACAAGTAACTGAACAACATTCATTTTGAAATGCAACAGGAACATATACAGTTTTTAAGCTATAGAGATGGGGCATAGTCATATTGTGCATTACTGCTCATTTCAGAATTATTCACACACATTTTATTTCTTTAAACAAACATCCTAATTCTAAAATAATTGGTCACAATTATCTTTCCTCTCTCCATATGTGTGTTCATAACGAGGTCTTCAAAGGGAAATAACCATTTGCAGAAATGATTATTAGCATTGTTTGATTGTGACAATTGTTCAATAAATTTGTTCCCTAAATAAAAAAATATCTTCTCTGTTCTACTTTTCTCCACATTCTACTTTTAAATATTTACTAATATTTAGGAATAGATGGCTAAAAAGGAGGAAAATAAAACTGAGACAGGTAAAGACCATTATTCAAAAATTCATAACAATTGTTTTAAATATTTTATTTTCAAAGATTTTAATATGAAAGATTTACTTCTATAGTCCTATGAATGACCTAATCAGCAGGAAAAACTTAATAAAGAACAAAATAATATACCAATTATAAAATATTTATAAGGTAGAATTGATAGATATATTAAGAACTTATTTTTTAAACCTTATTTAAAGCATAAATTTTGAGACACCCTGTCAAGAAAAAAAATTACAGCCACCTAAGGATTAGTAAAATGTACTCTGGCTGAATCTGGGCTGATCATGGAAGCATGCTTTTGGATGCTGTAAGGTGTCACTGGTCCCTTCCTCTTGGGCACTGTGCCCCTGTTCTGCTTCCTGGCTGCCTGAGCTAAGCCATTTTACTCTGCCACATTCTTCTGCCACGATGTTCATGCATTGGAGCCAGCTGACCACATGCTGAATTCCCTGAAACCTTGATCTAAATTAAATGTCTTCTCCTTTAGGTTTTGTGTATCAACATTGTGTCCTCCAGCAGCAGGAAAACTCATCAATGGCTTTTATATTTTATAAAAAACAAACTCCTGAATATGTCTAAGACAGCTATACTATTCTATGCAATATTTAAAGCATTTTGAAACAAAATAGAAATAGAAATGTAATACATAATTGAGTCAAGATAAACACAAGGCATAGCATTTGACATATGGATATAGTTTTAATTTTTGATACAAAATGCTTTCTAAATTGATGATTGCCTCGAAGTGTTTACAGGCGAAATTTTTCAGAATTTTCAAAATAAATCTATTTGATTGTATGATATTTTACTGGAAAACACATATTATCCATATATTTGCACAAACACATGCACACACATATTAGAATGAAAACAAGTATTGCATACTCACATGTTTAATGCTCCTTATTGGAAATGTACTTGTGAAAAACATGAATAATCTAAAAAATGGATATGATAGCATATAATATATTTAAGTGGATTTTATTCCAAAAAGAAATAGAGAGTTTAATATTAAGAATGATACCACTGTCATGAAATCAATGTTAGAGATGAGTAGTGGCCTCAGTAAAATTAAAAAGATAATCTGATAAGATAAAATCTAGACTTCAATTTTTCACTTGGAAATATAGAGCTAGAATCATTTCACTTTTGGTATAATGAGAAAAAAGACACTGCAAATTAATGATTTTTATTGAATCAATGAGAAATTGAAGTCACAGAACAAATGATTCACATCAACTCTGGAGAGAAAAGCACCTGATCTTCTACTTTAGAAATGGGGAAAAGAGCATATTAAACAAAATACAGGAGAAAGTAAGAAATTAACACACATTCAAGCAGAAACTAAAATCAGAAAAAAGTAGAACTAAAAGCTGTTTCTTTGAAAAGATGAATAAATTGGGAAGGGATATCAAAATATCAGAAATGAAAGAAAGGACATAACTACTGATTCACTGGTTGTTAAAATGTTCATAAAGTGTTAATAAAGAAATAATAAGAACAACTGTAGACATAATTAATTTGAAAACATGTAAATGAACAATTCTCTAAAGAACGAAGTCTGAAGCTCACTCAGACAGGATTAAATAACCTGAATTATTTTATACCTATTAAATAAACTGTATGTACAAAGTAGCTGAAGAAACCTTCTAAGAAGATGACTCTAGTTTCAGATAACTTTATAGTGGCATCTATAAAACATTAAAAAGATAAATACTAGAAAAGTATGTAAATTGCTAACTTTTTTCAACTAATTCTGTGAGCAGCCAGAATTATTCTAATATCAAAATCAGATAAAAATTGTGCCAAAAAACCATATTGAGATAACTCATAAATTTTAAAACTGAATACAGAAATCCTCCCCAGAATATTAGAAAATCAAATATAAAAAGGATTATACACAAAGACTTTGTGGAGCTAATCCAAGGAAAATTTAAAGCAAGTTCAACATTTTGAAATAAATCAATGAGTGCCATGTTGGGGAAAGAGCTTGCTAAAGTCAACATCTATTCAAGATTAAAAATAAACCCTCTGTGCAGAACAAATGTAATTTCCTTAACCTAAAAACAAATAATCATAAAAATCTTACCACTTCATTCTAAATGTAAGGACTCAATGTTTTCCCCATAGGAACAGCAGTAAGATATTAATTTATTAATAGCATTGTGTATATGTATTCTTTTTTTTTGCTTAAATTCTTTTATTGGTACATTTTAGATATACAATACATTTACATTTATCATTGGGTGCTTGTACCTGTACATGATGTATCTTGCTTCTTATTTTTTCCCCATTCCCTGTCCTCCCTTCACCCCCTCAACCCTTCCCTATTTACATAGACTGTATTTCCATTTTTTTCTTTTCTCATAATTTTTCCTTTCCCTTCTTTCCTTTCCCCTACCTCTCCCACTTCCCCTTCCCATCTGGACATTTTCTTCTTATTTCGCATTATCTATTATACCTTTTAGTCCTTATTTACACTTTCAGTTTCTCACACTAGAGAAACTATTCGGTATTCACACACGTGTGTCCTACTTATTTCACTTAAGAGTATGGCTTCAGTATGTATCCATTTAGCTATCAATGTCACTAGTTTCTCATTCTTTATGGCTGAGCAGTACTCCATTTTACAAAGAAAACACATCTTTATCCAGTTGTAAGTATTTATTCTATGGCTTAACCTGTATCTGGTCCTCACTTGAAAACTCAACTTTGCTTGGCTTCTGCCTCTTTCCCATATTAATTTTCCCAGTCCTTAATGGTTTCTCCTGGAAACAAATCTTTGATCAATTACACTAACACAAGGTTTCTTGGTTCAGTATGTGCTTCAGTGTCACAGAACTTCAGATTGTAGTCTTATATCATACTTTCTCATTGTTTTGACCTTTTGTATATTTTCCATTGAATGCATATTTTAAAATTTTTATTTCAATAAATTCTCATGTTTTTTGTTTTACATATCTTCTCTCCTAAGAAAGACACATGTAAAATTTGTTGTTGTTATGTTTCTGTCCTGTGTCTTCTACAATTAGGCATTGTGGCATTGTTCTTTACTCACTTGCCTTAAGTTTAACACCACGACAGATAACATTGTAGACATAGCTGGTCTCTTTGGACCTATGAAAATCTTTCATTGTTTTATGTTTGTTTAGAAATGAAATTCCTTAACCATCATTTATTGGTATAATTAATTTGACTGAGTAATGTTACATTTTTCCAGAATGGTTATATTATACTGTTCCCCAAAGTCAGTGCATGAGGGTTCCTATTTCTCACATTTATATATATTTTATAGGAACAGCAAAGCAATCTTTTACAGGGCTTGTGCATCATATTTGGAAGAATGCAATTTTCTAATTTTTATCAGATTTACAGACCATCTACAGTGCTCTACTTGGGTAAATTTTCATTTAAATTATACAAGAAAAGAGAAATTATGTATTGAATCTGAAGTTTTACCTCTTACCTATTCACTTTACCTACTTCCTATCTATTCAGCTGAGGAAATTGAGCAAAGCCTTGGGCAACAGCCATCTCTGATTCTGAGGAGGTTGGAAATTCCATTCTGTGCAGGTATAGCAGCACACACAGTGTACCATGGCTCCTGTGAGCAGGGCTGCTTCCCCTGGTGAGCTCATAGTAATACAGGAATATATTATTGTCATATCCATGAACATAACTGCAGGAAAGAAGAAAGTTTAGAGATAGCACCTGGCATATATAAAAACTTATGTCATAAACAATCACTAAGGAATTAGCAATGTGCAATTAACTATCCATTTAACAAGTTGAGCTCATGTACTTGATATAATTTATAAGGTCCAGATAACTAAAAGATTAATTTAATCATAAACCTATGTTACTGTAAGACATTGTATACAAACACTGTAATATTATGCAAGACAGTAAGAGTCAGTAAATGCAAAAGAAAACATGATGTTTGGAAACAAAAGTATTGGACATTTAGGCTTTGTAAAGGTATATAGCTAAGATAAATTCCATTACAAAAACTGAGATAAAAATATTTGCCACTTATATACACCTGCTAAGAGATGAAAAATACATTTGGTATTATCAGGATAAAAAAAAAAACTCAGTAAGAAAATGTGCAAAGATATGCAGAAGAGGTTCACCAAAGCAACAAAAGTGGCCTGTAATGATATTCAACTGTATTAATTTGGCAGCACAATTAAAATGGCATATACTATTTCATCCAATAATAAGCTGGATGGAAGAGGAAACATGGCCATTCTCATGCCTGGCCATGGGATTAAATGAACTTTAGCAAGGCAAACCTTCTAGTTTCTACCAAATGTATTAAGACTCATAATCTATAGCAGGGTTACTAGTTTTGGAATATATTTGTAGTAATACTAACACAACATGTGTGTACAAGGATGTAGTCATTGTTCAGTTTTGCTGCTCAGATCTTCCATTCAAGAAGGAGCATTCTCACTCCAAGCTGTGATTAGTGTTGCTGGAAGACGGCTCACCACTGAGTCACCCTCCAGACATTGTCCTTGGCTAGAAGATTGACAGTTTAGGTCACCCAGATGTGGAGTTTCCTCTGAAGACACATCCTATATGATTGCTTCCTAAGACTGCTATAAGAACATATCACAAACTGAGTAGCTTAAAAAAACAGAAATGAATCATCTCACAGTGTTTGAGGTTAAAAATACAAATTCAAAGTAACTTTAGGGCCATTTAGTAAGGCAACTGAAGGTTCCAGGGGCAGACACTCTTCCATCTCTGTTCTTGGCTTCTGATGTTGCCAGCAATCCTTGGTTTGCGGATGTATCACTCTTACACCTATCTGAGTTGGTATTCTCCCTATATTTCTGCACATTGTTGTCTGTTTTAGTTACTTTCCTATCACTGGGACACAATACCCACACTCACAAAAAGGAGGAGAGGATTATTTGGGATTACAATTTCAGTCCATGGTTGGCTTTCTGCAAAACTGGAACAGGATGGCAGAGAGGCATGGTGAAGGAAGATATGCTCAACCTATGGCTGCCAGGAAGCAGAAAGCAGATGGGCAGGGCCAGTTTCTCTCCTCTAACCAAGTCCTACCTTATAACACCAAGTCCACTGAGGACTGTAGCACTTCCATGATCCAATTACCTTCTAAAAACATGAGGCTTTGGGCGAGAACTTTAGATATAAATCTACCATTGTCTCTCGGTACATATCTGTCTCCGTGTTTTTTCCTTTTTTAAAAAATAAGGACACTTATTGAATTAGGATCCATCTTAATGACCTCATCTCCAAATCAGGTACACTCATTGGGTTGATCTTTTAGGCCCTTGATATACTTATTTGGGTAACATAATTCAACCCATAACACTCCTCAATAAACTTGTATTCAAATCAGGTATATAAATTATTGACTTTCTTCTGTGCTATCAAGAAAAGTTAAAGGTTAGATGAATCCTTGTTTCTTGATAATTTGCTGTATATTCCTAAAGTGATATGTGAGAATAAAGGAAAAATATAAAAATGTACCAATTTCCACATTGTTTCTCTGCTCATTCAGACTATAAAGAATGGTTATTTAGAAAAGCATCATATTGATACAATGATAAAATGATTGTCACAGTCACAAATAGTTTTTAAGTTTTGCTTGCTCATTTCATTGTGAGTTTCTAGTCTTCTAAAATAATTAGAAAATCAATTTTGGTTAACAATTTTTAGTTTACTTTTGCTGTAGCCATGAATTTGGGGAGTTCCATAAATAGTTCCACACATAAGGGGAGACTTATTAACCACCAGCTGTAATATCGAACCAGACTGAGTTACATAAATGTGTTATTATCTTTTGTGACTTTCTTGCCAGGGTGTTTAATTGTTGTCTGTATGCCCTCACAAAAAAATAAAATTGCAGCATGATATGATGACTTATGGTAATATTTTTGAGGTACTTGTTAGCAATTGTTTCCGTGCAAACAGCTTGATTACCTGACTTGCTGGTGTGCTTACCTATTCAGGATAGATGTCAGTTTTCAGGGCTTTCACTAAAATCAAAGTAAGATGTCAGAAGAAGACTGCCACCACAACTAAAATAGCCTGGAAAAAGGACATTTACAAAATTATTTCCTTGAATATTCCTGGTTACTGTTGGACAATTAAAAAGTCAGAGATTAGTCATACTCAGTACTCCCCACTTAAATTTGTCTATCCCCACCTTGAGAAGACTTATAGATTATGGTATCAAAATTTCAGAAAACTGACTTAAAATTCCATTTAAAAATCCCATGAGCAAACCTGAACAAAAATGGCATAAAATCTAAAGAAAGATGAACATTTATCTTGTGGTTATTAACACCCCTTTTTGCAAGAAGAGGTTGGTTTAAACTCTTTTTTCTCTTCATAAAACAAATTTTTTGCTGAGGCTGTTAAAACTGTTTATAGTAAATTGTGCTCCCTCTGTGCTCAACACCTGATTTCATATATTCCCCTGCACAAGATGTCATCTCCCAGGATGCCATGGCAGAGTTGCTGGGCTCAGCTAAAACAAAACCTAGTTGCTTTGACACAAAACATCTGGCACAGTGTTTACTTGTCCTATGGCTTTTAAAAATGAATTCACAAAATCAGCTGTTCCAGTAAAATTAGTTTCCTAACCATAAGTAGCTAGGATAATTTAACCATCAATTCAGCATTTTTCACTATTAAGTAAAATATTTCAAAAGTCTCTTTAGCTATCATTGAATCATTGATAAAAGCAATCCATATAAGTTTAGTCTAACATCAACCACAGTGGTCATTTAAAGCATTTGATTTTATGCATCTTTTTTTGGAAATGATCTGTTTATATGCTGTTACACTATTTATACGTATTCCTTTAAAAAAAGACTTCTTGGGAGAAAACAATTAAATTGTGTCTGTATTTCTAACTTTAATGATAAGCTTTTATGAAATAAGTTGATCTTTTATACAGGTAAGTAGCTAATTTCATCATTATCTCCTTTTTTGCAATTAAGTTTTATATTTTACTGATTTATTATATTTGGTACTGCCATGAATCAGTAGATGATTAAAACATGGTCTCAAAACAAAGATTTTTTTGTCCCCTTTGTTTAATAGTTTGCTGTGCTCTGACCTAACATGGAATCAAGATTAGAATTTTTATGTTAAGTTTGTGGATCTACATATAGTACTGACTCAAAAACGAATGTGATCAGAAGCAAAATTTTTTAGCTAGTCGAGTGTTCTTTTTTATATTCCACACTCCATCAATTTAAATCATGTTTGGCAGATGTTTAACTACCTTGTTCTGTTTCTGTTCCAGTATAGTAGATATCAAAATTTAACTGGTCTCAGTTATTAGGAGCTATGGATTTCATTCTAAATTATGCCTTCAAAGTTAAACCAAACTCTTAAATATTGTTCTTTAGTTTGTCATTGTCTTTTTGTACAAATCACTGTTTTCTGTGACCTTCTCTTAATTATATGATAAGGCTTTGGCAAACATGATTTAAGATAAATATTTTCTCACAGGACTAATAGTCTAATGGAAGAGATAGACATCAAATAATTTTACAATGTACTGTTCCACTGCAGTTGTAGTAAGTCTTGTTAATCAAAATATGAGGAGCAAGTCTTCTTGCTAAAACTGGCACTTGAATGAACCCTGAAATGTTGGAAAGAGTTAATTAAGCCAAGTTGTGAAGATCGGTTTAGGAATGAAGAACCACTCATATAAAGACTTTGAGGCAAAAATTCAAAGGTCAGATATTTGGTGTGGTGAGAGAGAACAGTCTAAAGAGACTAAGATAAAATCAGGGACTAGGGATGGGGATTTAGCTCAGTAGTTTCACCGCCTGCTGCGTAAGTGCAAGGACCCGAATTCGATCCCCGGTACCGAAAAAAGAAAAAAAAACTAAAAAAATCAGGGACCAGAGCATGTGGGGCAGTATTGAGGATGAAAAAAGTATAGTGAGGTACTTACACAAAGAGGACAGGAATCTCTTAAAGGTTTTTTTCCTTTCTTTCTTTTTTTGCACGGTACTGGGGATGGAACTCAGGACCTTGTGCACTGAACTACATCCCCGGCCCTATTAAAGGTTATAAGCAGAAAAGGAACAAGCTTTTACATCATCTTGAATTGATTTTTCAATATGTTGCTTGGTAATGGAGAAACTGGCTCAAGAGTATGAAAGCAAGTCTGGATGTGGATGAGAGATAATGGTAACTTGATAAAGAAAGAAGTGAAAACTAGAGAAATATGAAGCAAGGTGAGTCAACAAGCACTTGGAGAAAATGGCTAAGTGTGAAGACAAATGTATTTTCAAGCACATCTGTTCAGGGGTAGCCCAAGGTCATAAGACTGGAAAAAGAATCACAGGGTGAAGGGCAGTCTGTCATTTGTTTTTATAGTGTGGTTGAAAACAATTGTGAAACCTAATGAGATTGCCAGAAGCACAGAATCCTGGTTCAAATAAGTCAGTGGAGGAAGATATAGCATCTAAAGACTCATGGAATCACCACATAGATCTGTGTCTCTTTAGAATTTTAAAGACTCACAGCTACATCACTGTTATAACATTGATCATAGTGACTGGACACTGTTCTCACTAATGTGTACACTTACTGACTGATGAATCCCATGACATTCCTCTGGAGTTTATGAAGTTTGCCCATTTCTGCCCACCAGCTGAGGGCAACATCCCAAGGAGATGCAGAAAACTTCCCATACATTGTATTTCTTGTTTTCTTTTCTCTTACTAAAGATTTTTTTCTATGAAATAGAACCTGTTCATAGAGAGATAAAGGATTGTGATTGTGTCCTGGGACAGTTGCCTGTGAGACATTCAAGAAGGGAGTCAACTAGGTGGTTGGAGGCACTGATGTGGAGTTAGGTTTATTTGGTTTGAAGCAATAAGTTTATAAGATGTGAACTTAGCGATATAAAACACAGGAATTATTTTCTTTATTAAAGAAATACATGGTAATTAGTATGTTCTATGGACTGCTCTACAAACTTTTTAACAGACAGTAGTTAATCTTCAAAACAACTCCCAAAATTAGCATCATCATTATCTCCATTCATAGGTGATAACCAGAGGCATGGCAAAACCGAATGACTTTCCTAAAAGCACATACCAAGAAGGTGCTTGAGCTGGGGTTGTGAAAGCAGGCAGGCTGGGTACAAAGTTCATTCTCTAACCATTCTGCTGTGTCATCCAAGAGAACAGTGAAGAAGAAAGCACAAGGCTCTAAGCCATCTTAAGAGTGGTGAACTGCTCTCAGCCTAGCCAGAACCTGCTGCTGCCTTAATCTTGCACCTCAGAGGGTTCAGACTGTGAGAAAAGAATTTCTGTTCATTATAAATTATCCTATACATAGTATTTTGTTACAGCAGCATAAACAGCATTAAGTGGCTTTATAATGAAAAAGGAAGAAGAAAGCTTTCAGGCATGCACTAATTGGAGACCGTCAGCCCAAGGAAGCTGTCAATGGGTTGACAAGGGTCAGCATCTCATAGAAGATTGATTAGGGAGGATATTTGGCTTTCTCTGGTTGGTTCCCAGTTGAAAGCAAGGCTGTGGCTCACAGTTCTATTTTTATGTATAATATGATAGCTGTTTCTTTGTCTTCTCTGTCTCTTGTAATGGCTTTTTAAGATTTTGTCACATTCTTGAAGTCTCTTTCCCTCACTTCTGTAATATCACAGCCCTCCCAACATTATATCAGATGCCTTATTACATTCTCCTGTGTCAGAGGACTCTTTCTCTGCCTATTCAAAATGAATTTTGCTGTTAGTCAAAACTCTCCTCATTCTCTGAAACTTCCTCTTTTTACCTTCACCCAAATTCTTTGTGCTGAATTCTGTGTTCCAGTCACAGTGAACAGGACATTTGGCTGACATGGGATATCTTCTTTATCGCCGTGTGAGTAACTGACTCTTCTCTGCTTTAAAACCTCAACTTAGATATTATTTCCTCTAGAAGCTTTTTAGAACTCTCAAAAAGTCTATGGATGCCCATAGTTTTTACTCTCAAAACTCTTCTTTTAAAATATCTATATTATGGGATTGCCATGGTTTATTAATTTATTTTCCCTCCAAACACTAAACACCTCTGAGGAACAGTCATCAGTTTAGTGTCCTATGTAGCAGTCAAACAATTAGTGCTTGTTGCATTAATGAACTGATCCAAAATGGAATGCTAGAAAGTCAATCAAAGCTCCAGAGGTTCACAGACTCCTTTAGGATGCCAAACAGATTGTGGAGGTGTGCACTGCATGGAAAACTTTCTTTTGGAAGCTTTCAGAAC
The DNA here is from genome assembly GCF_053883595.1 of Heterocephalus glaber. Lineage (NCBI taxonomy): Eukaryota > Metazoa > Chordata > Mammalia > Rodentia > Bathyergidae > Heterocephalus > Heterocephalus glaber. Next base: position 10,144,154 of record NW_028258142.1, on the reverse strand, counting down.
TTTGTCACCAATGTGGTAGAAAACCCAACATTGTAATCTTTGATATGGAAAGCAGATGACTTTTTTTTGAAATTTATGAAAACTAAGAAGTCAGATGGATGGCAGCCCTTGAAATCATGATGAGGATGGTGGAGAACTGAGCAGGTCACCATGGTTCCTTCCCACTATAGGCCCTACCCTCCATGACACTTGCGGTATTATTTCAGGTATCTTTAGGTTTTCTAGCTAGGAAGACCTGATAAAATTAAAGATTCACATTAGAAGTGTTTACCAGACTTATTTCACAATATACATTAAAGACAAAAGGACTTATGTAATTGTGATGTGTACACAGTGCCTATCTTCCATCTCAAAACTTCATTAGAAACTGAAAAATGTATGTTCTGAAAATGAAAGCTTATGCTTCAGCATAGAGAATATCTTTTGATTTATTATTGTCAATGCCCTTCGAGATCATTTAAGTGACTTTGTCCTGTGATATAAATTGCTCTTCTCAAAAATTCTTCTTCAATTCATTGTATGTATATATCAAAAATATTTTTAAAAGATAAAACATTGTATAATGAGAGCACAGTGAACAAATTGCTTTCAATATCCAGGAACACACAGTTAAGAAAATTCTGACTTCTAGGAGAAGAAATGACTTGGCATATGAATTTCTCTTTGAGGCAGTTAATCTAGGCCCTGTGGTTGAGCTCTGCAGTCCCATCATATGGGACTTAGATGTGTGAGATGATAAGGCCCGATGCAAAAGAGAACCCTGAATAAGGGAAGGTTTTCAGTGTGCTGGCGCCACTTCCCTTTTTGTTCCCCTTCTACTCTGGTCCTACTTGCTCTCTGAGGCCCAAATTGCTTACGATCATAGGGTGACATTGCCAGGCAGGACATGTGGTATCAACTTCCTGCCTGGAACAAAATTTGATTTCTTTTTTTTTGCTTGTTTGTTAAATGCTTTTATTGGTACATTGTAGGTATACAACACAATTACATTTCTCATTGGGAATTGGACCTTTACATAATGCATCTTGGTTCTTATTTTTTCCCCATTCCTAGCCCTCCCTTCACCCCCTCCACCCTTCCCTATTTACAAAGACTTTATTTCCATTTTTTCCATTTCTCATCATTTTTCCTTTCCCTTCTTTCCTTTCCCATGCCCCTCCAACTACCCCTACCCCTTTGGACCTTTTCTTCCTATTTTGCATTATCGATTATTCATTCTAATCATTGGTACATTTTAGGTATGCAATATAATGACATTCATCATTGGAAATTTGCACCTTTACATAATCTCTCTTGGTTCTTATTTTTCACCCTTGCCCAGCCCTCCCTTCAACCCCCTCCATTCCTCCCTATTTACAAAGATTTTGTTCCTATTTTTCCATTTTCTCATATTAATCCCATTCCCTTCTATCCTTTCCCCTAGTCCTCCCACTTCCTTCCCCTTTGCCCCTTTTCTTCCTATTTCACATTACCTATTATACATTTAGTCCTTATTTACACTTTCAGTTTCTCACACCAGAGAAACTATTTGGTATTTATACATGTGTGCCCTATTTATTTCACTTAAGAGTATGGCCTCAATGTGCATACACTTAGCTAAAAAAGTCTCCAATTTCTCATTTTTTATGTCTGAGTAATACTCCATTGTATAAAAAGAACCCACATTTTCTTTATCCAGTCTCCAGTTGATGGGCATTTGGGCTGTTTCCAAATTTTAGCTATTAAAAACTGTGCTGCTATAAACATGGGTGCACATATATCACTGTGGTATGATTCTTTTAATTCTTTGGGGAAGATAGCCAGGAGTGGAATAGAGGGGTCAAATGGGACTTCCAGTCCTAGTTCTTTGAGGTATCTCCATACTGATTTCCACAGTGGTTTCACCAGTCTACGCTCCCACCAGCAGGGGAGCAGGGTTCCTCTTTCCCCACAGCCCTGCCAGCGTTTGTTATTGGTTGATTTCATGATAGCAGCCATTCTTTCTGGAGTGAAGTGGAATCTCAGCATTGTTTTCATTTGCATCTCTCGAATGACCAGTGATGTTGAACATTTTTTCATGTATTTATTTGCTATTTCTACTTCTTTGTCTGAGAAATGTCTGTTCACTTCAGATGCCCATTTTTGGATTGGACCTTTAAATTTGGGAGGTCTGATCTTTTTAAGTTGTTTATAGGTTCAAGATAGTAGAACTTTGTCTGAGGAAGAGCAGGTGAAGATTTTTTCCCACATTATGGGTTGTCTCTTCACACTGCTGGTGGTTTCTCTTGCTGTGCAGAAGCCTTTTAATAAGAAGAGATCCCACTTGTTGATTGTTTGTGCTAGTTCATGGGCAACTGAGGTTTTGTTCATAAAATCTTTTCCTACACCGATGTCTTCAAGGGTTCTACCTAACGTCTGTTCCAACTGGTTCAGAGTTTCTATTTTAATATTTAGATCTTTAATCCATTTTGATTTTAGTTTAGTGCATGGTGAGAGATACAGGTCTAGTTTTAATCTTTGGCAAGTTGAAGCCCAATTTTTCCAGCACCATTTATTAAAGAAGCTATCTTTCCTCCAGTGAGGGTGTTTGGCTCCTTTACAGAAGATGAGATGGCTGAGTGTGCCTGGCGTTGTTTCTGCATCTTCTAATCTGTTCCACTGGTCCTCAGGTCTGTTTCTTTGCCAGTACCATGCTGTTTTTATCACAGTAGCTTTGTAGTATAGTATTGTGATACCCCTTGCCATGTCTCTGTTACCTAGAATTGCTTATGCTATTCTGGGCCTCTTCTTGTTCCAAATGAATTTTTGGATTGTTTTCTCAAGGTCCATGAAGTATGCTGCTGGGATCTCAATTGAAATTGCATTAAATCTATATAGCAGTTTTGGAAGTATGGCCATTTTCACTATATTAATCCTTCCTACCCAGGAGCAGGGGATGTCTTTCCATTTTCTGATATCATCTTCAATCTCTCTTTTCAGAGTGCCATAGTTTTCAGAGAAGATGTCTTTGATTTCTTTAGTTAGGTTGTTTCCTAGGTATTTCAGTTTTTTGGATGCTATTGCGAAAGGAATTATTTGCCCTATTTCTCTCTCAGTGAGTCTGTCATTGGTGTAGAGGAAAGCTATTGATTTTTGTGTGTTGCCCTTGTAACCAGCTACTTGACTGAATTTGGTTATTAAGTCTAGAAGACTTTTGGTGGAGTTCTTGGGGTCTTCTATATAGAGTTTCATGTCATCTGTAAATAATAACAATTTGACTTCTTCATTACCTATCTTTATTCCTTTTATTTCTTTCTTTTGTCTAATTACCATGGCTAATGTTTCCAGAACTATATTGAACAAGAGTGGTGTTAGTGGACATCCTTGTCTTGTTCCTGATTTTAGTGTGAAGGATTTCAGTTTTTGACCATTTAGTATGATATTGGCTGTTGTTTTTTCATAGATGGCTTCTCTCAGTTTGAGGTAGAGACCATCTATTCCAATTTTTTGTAGGGTTTTTATCATAAATGCATGTTGGATTTTGTCAAATGCTTTTTCTGCATCTATGGAGATAATCATATGGTTTTTGTCCTTGGCTCTATTGATATAGTGTATTACATTGATTGATTTGCATATATTGAACCATCCCTGCATCCCTGGGATGAATCCCACTTGATCAGGGTGTATGATCTTCTTGATGATCTTCTGCATTCTGTTTGCCATTATCTTATTAAGGATTTTTGCATCTATGTTCATTAGTGAGATTGGCCTACGTTTTCCTTTTCAGTTGGGTCTTTCTCTGCTTTGCAATGCAGAGATGATACTTGTTTCCAGGAATGAATTTCAAAGTATTGTTTCCCTTTCAATTTAATTGAAGAGTTTAAACAATAGTGGCAGCAGTTCCTCTCTAAATGTCTTGTAGAATTCAGTGGTGATACCATCAGGGGCTGGGATTTTCTTAGTTGATAAGTTTTTAATTACATTTTCAATTTCATTGGTTGATATTGGGTTGTTCAGAATTTTTAGGTCTTCTTCGTTCAACTTTGGTAATTCATATGTATCTAGGAATCTGTCCATTTCTTCTGTGTTGTCCATCTTATTGGCGTATAGGTTCTGGAAGTAGGTATCGATGATCCTCTGGATTTCTTCTGGGTCTGTTGTAATTTCACCCTTTTCATTCCTAATTGCATAGATTTGGGCCTTTTCTTTCCTTTTTCTGATAAGGTTGGCTAAGGGTTTGTCAATTTTGTTGATTCTTTCGAAGAACCAACTCTTGACTTCATTGATTTTTTGTATCATTCTCTTAGTCTCCATTGCATTGATTTCTCCTCTGATCTTTATAATTTCCTCCCTTGTATGAGCTCTGGGATTGTCCTGCTGTTCTTTTTCTAGAAGCTTGAGGTGCAGCATCAGGTTGTTTAATTGGGCTCATTCTGTTTTCCTAATATGCATATTCACTGCTATGAATTTTCCTTGTTAGACTGCTTTCATTGTGTCCCATAGATTCCTATTTGTGGTATTGTCATTGTCATTTAATTGAAGGAACTGTCTGATTTCTTCTTTAATTTCCTCTGTGACCTATTGGTTATTCAGAAGTGTGTTGTTCAATTTCCATGTGTTTATGAAATTTTTTGAGTTTCTTTTGCTATGGATCTCCAATTTCATCGCACTATGGTCTGATAATATACAGGGGATAACTTCAATTCCTTTGCACTTACTTAAACATGTTCTATGGGTGAGTATGTGGTCTCTTTTGGAGAATGACCCATGTGCAGCTGAGAAGAATGTGTATTCTGATTTTGTGGGGTGGTAAACTCTGTAAACATCTGTTAAGTTCATTTGTTCAAGAGTTTGATTGAGTTCTAGTATTTCATTACTTATTTTTTGTCTAGTTGATCTATCTATTTGTGACAGTGGGGTGTTGAGGTCCCCCACTACAATTGTATTAGTGCATATATGACTTTTCATGTCCGTTAGTATTTGTTTTATATAGTTGGGTGCACTAGTGTTTGGTGCATAGATATTTATGATTGTCATCTCTTCCTCTTGGATTGTTCCCTTGACAAGGATGTAGTGTCCTTCTTTGTCTCTCTTAATCACTGTTGGTTTGAAATCTACTTGATCTGCAAAGAGGATAGCTACTCCTGCTTTTTTTCAGGTTCCTGTCGCATGCAGTATTGTTTTCCACCCTTTAACTTTCAGTCTATGAGTTCCATTTTGAATTAAGTGTGTTTTTTGTGTGCAGCATATTGTTGGATTTTGCTTCTTGACCCATTCTGCCAGTCTGTTTCTTTTGATTCATGAATTGAGACCATTAACATTGATGGTTATAACTGAAATATATTGACTTGTCATTGCCATGACTTTTTCTTTTTGTTTGGTTGTCCCCCTCTACATTTAATTTCTTGTTGTACCAGATGGGTTCATTCTGCTTTGTTTCCTGGGGTTGTGATCCTCAATGTCTGTTCCTAGGATATTGTGTAAAAGTCTTTGGAGTGCTGGTTTGGCATTCACAAAGTTCCTAAGGTGCTCTTTGTCCTGAAAGTATTTTATTTCTCCATCAATTTTGAAAGATAATTTTGCAGGGTACGTCAATCTGGGTTGGAGGCTGTTTTCTTTTAGGGCTTGGAATATGTCACTCCAAGCTCTTCTTGCCTTGATGGTTTGTGTTGAGAAGTCTGCTGTCATTCTGATGGGCTTTCCTTTGTATGTGATTTGTTTCTTTTCTCTAACTGCTTGTTGAGTTTCTGGAATCTTAACAGTTATATGGCTATGTGTAGATTTTTTTGATCCAGGCTATTTGGAGTCCTATATGCCTCACTTATCTGTCTGCCAAGTTCTTTTCTCCTGCTTTGGAAGTTTTCTGCCATTACTTCTGTGAAGAGTTTTTTTATGTCATCTACACTCTCTCCTGTTTCTTCATTGACTCCAATCAGTCTTATGTTATTCTTCTTTGCATCGTCTAGCAGCTGCTGGATTGATTTCTCATGTTCCCTTTTAATTTTGAAGCAATTTTTCTTTTCCTGGTCATTAATTCCAATCTTATCTTCTGTATCTGAAATTCTGTCCTCACATTGGCTCATTCTGCTGTGTAGACTTTCAATGGAGTTTTTCATCTCCCAGAAATCTATTTGCATCTCTTTTATGGATTCCATTTGTTTCCTATGTTGGGATTCCATCATGTTCCTCAGCTCCCCTCTAGATTTATTAATCATGTCTTGCACTAGAAGCACAGTCTCTCCTGTTATCTGAGAAATTATTTCTGATTTCATTTTTTCCAGATCCCCTTTTGTTGCCAGTGTGATTGAGTATCAGAGTGTTCCATCTCATTTCCCTTTGGGGTTGCTGTAGGTGATCTGGAAGTCTAGCTTTGAAACTTATTTACATGTTTTCTCATTTCGACTGGGGTGGGCAGGGGGGGTGCTGTTGGCGCCGCTGTGGATTACCTCCTCTGAGCTGGGTGAGGTGGGACAGGGGCCAAGAGCAGCAGTAGGTATGGTGGCCCAAAAGCCCCTTCCTCTGGGCTGGGAGCAGTGGGAGTGATGGTGGCTGGCAAGCCCCTTCCTCTGGACCAGGAGCTGTAGGACAGTGGCTCAGAAGCCCCTACTTTTTGGCCAGGGGCAGCAGGAGGGATGGTGGCCCAGAAACCCCTTCCTCTCTGCTGGGAACGGCGGGACAGAAAGCAGCCCAAAAGCCCTTTCCTCTGGGCTGGGAGCATCAGGATGGATGGTGGCCAGGAAGCCCCTTCCTCTGGACCAGGAGCAGTGGGACAGTGGCTTAGAAGCCCCTGCCTCTGGGCTGGGAGCGGCAGGACCCAGTACCTTGGTCTGGTGGTCTGGTGTCCTCTGTGTCTTTGTAGTGTGGAACCAGGTGTCTGCCTGTCTGCAGCGGGCTGATCTGGCATGTTCCGCATGACTTGCGACCTTGGTAGGGCATCCACATCAAAATTTAATTTCTTGTCACCTCTCCCACTGCATTACTGTTTCAGGTCCTGTGAATTTTCTGACTTATTTGACCTTCCTTTTCAGGGTTGCAGTCTTTTCTCTTCCTCATGTGTGGCAGATGGCTTTACCTTCTCTTCCAGGATCTGAGTTTCTGAGCTCTTGCCTGTGGATGTGTATAGTTTCACACTTTTACCTCAAACTGAATTCTGAGGCCCCCGTTTTTCCTTTCACTGATTCAATTACTTGTTCTGATTTAAAAGTCCTGGAATACTGTTCTTTATCAGTCTCTCAATCATGGCTGCCTCCACCACCTGTCATTTGGTCTCCACCCCATGCCTCCTTCTACCTTGCACTCATTGTTTGTCTACTGGCCTTGGCCGTGGCCATGCAGTGTGCAAATGCCTTATTTGCCTTATTTCTGGCTCTGTCAGAAAAAATTTTCTTGGCAATAGAAACTGAAAAACATGAGATAAAGACTGAATTAGCAATATTTCTTTTTTAATCAGTTACTTCTAATTTTCATCTCATTTATCTCTTTTCTAATTTTATAAGGTATTTATTTGTAGCTTTTATTAATACTTCTTTTATTTGAGCATTGTTAAATATTTTTGTTTCAGAAAACCCTTGAAGAGGTCTTGAGGACTGAATTACTATAATTTACACATGATTGGCTGCCTGTCAGAAAGCAGAACATGGAGGTTATTTTGCCATAATGTTCCTAAATTATCTGGTGTGCTTAGTAGATAGCAGAACAGTTTATTTCTGGGGCCTTTAGAAAGCATTCATCTATTTTTAAATATAAGATTGACTTCAAGAAATCTTGAACTAAAAATTGTGCACACATAAAACAAAACTTTTTATTTTCTGCTTTATGCATTCTCACTATTACCTTGAGACAAATAGGACATAAAGTTATACAGAGTTATTTTAATATCATCAAGAAAGAAAATTGAAATTGTTGAATAAAAATTGAATAATTTTCTTTATGAAGATATTTTTAAGGAAAGAAAACTAATAAATAGTGGGTGTTTTATACCTAAACAACATAATGACTTTTTCCCCCAAAGGATAAATTTGCACCTTGACATTTTTTTATTCACCAGGTATTTCCTTTTTCTGTATTGAATAATCTGCATTTACCCAGCTTAACACAAACATGGTTACTTTAATATGACAGTTAAGTTAATTACAAATGAATAAGTATCTAAACCTGTACTTGCTTAATTAATTGTATGCAGAAAAGGGAATATATAAATTATGATCATATTGAGCAGCATTTGATGAAGCGTATGTACCTTATGTAAGAAAAACTAGGCATATATGCAACATGAATGATAAACATTTTCACACTGATGCTTCCTCAAATTAAAATAATTCTGACCATCATTTACTGAACTACAGTTTTTATAAAAATTTAGCACAACTTTCTATTGAAATAAAAGGTTAGTTCATACTTAAAAGTTCAGATATGAAAATCTCTACTTCACCACTTGGGAATGAATCATTTTGCACCCCAGCCAAAAGCTAGAACTCCAGAGCAACACCTATTAATTAAATCCCTGAACCAGCCAAGTCCATGGTCCAACACCCTCAGGAACCAATATGGCACATACTGAGATGCTAAACCCTTTACTGTCAATATACAGCACCAAAAGAAAAGAAAGGCATCTCCAGGGATGTTTTGCTGAATATATGTTTTGCTTCATGTTTTAAATTGACTGTTGAATGTATTTATTTAGTTTTACTAGATTTTATGTTTGAACATTTTAAATTAATAGAAAAATTAGAAGGTAGCTACACTACCTTCTATTCCCTCCTCCACAGTCTCCTCCATTAACATTTTATATTAAGCCAGTAGATTTATAACAATTAATGAACCAACAGTGATGCATCATTATTACCTAAAGTCTGTGCTATATTTAGATTTCTGAGTTCTACCTAATCTATTTTTTACAGGATTCCATCCTGAATATTCTATTCTATTTGTTTTGTTTTTTAGGGCCTTGTTGACTGGCTCAGCCTCATAGACTTTTTCAGCTTTTGATGACTCTGATAGTTTTAAGAACAACTTGCTGGTAAGCTATTCTATATGTTGTCCTCATTTTGGAATTTCTTTTCCTAATCAGATTGATTTAAGGAGGAGAACAGAGGTAAAGTGTCATTTTCAGCACTTCATTTTGAGTGCACTGGTTAGCAGGGCTTATCACCCACAGAGTCCCCTTGCCCACCTAGTTGAGATAGTGTCTGACAAGTTTCTTCACTGTTAGCTTTCACACACACACACACACACACACACACACACACACACACTCACACACCATGCTGCACTCTTTGGCAACAAGTCACTGTGTGCAATTCACACTTAAGGAGTGGGGGTCAGGTTAGAAGCACAAGTTGAATTCTTCTGCAAGAGAAAATTTTCCTTTCTCCTCATTTATTTATTTGCTTATGTAATGACTTATTTAAATCTGTAACTCATAAATATTTATTTTTTTACCTTAAGGTACTCCGAAGCAGTATTACTTGTTTTCTTGCTCATATTGTTCCAGATCTGGCCAGTAGGAGCTCTTTCAGCTGGCTCTTGTGTCTCTTTAAAGTCAAGACAATTAAGGGACAGTTTTGGATTTTTTGTTTGTTTGATTTTTAGTACTTTCTTATTTTCTGCTGCTTTCAAATCTTTCATATTTATCATGTATATTTCCTGCCCCAGAAATGGCCATTTTTCCATGAAACTCCTGTTCTTTTTATTGAAGGCTAGTTTAAAATGCAACAACTAAGTGGGCATGGTGGGACACACCTGTAATCCCAGCACTATCAGAGGATAAAGCAAGAGGATTGCACATTGGAACTCTGTCTGGGCCACTTTGAGACTTGTGTGACCCTGTCTCAAAATAAAAAATAGAAAAAGAGCTTGGGATTCAGCTCAATGCAAAGATCTTGTACTGCATAAATAAGTATATAAATAAATAAATAAATGTGTAGATACTGTGTCTGTCATTCTTTCAGTATATAGCCATGCCTGCATACATATGTATAAATATATTTTCTGTCCAACCTTAGACTCATTTCCCCATAGAGACTTGGTTCCTTATATTGACAAATGGTGTTAGAAACCAAGTGTTGAGTGTTGTCTGTGCTAATTGCTACTGGGATATTTTTGATTCTAGGAGCTCTCAGCTGTTACATGTGTATATTTTTTATTTATGTAACGATGTATGTCTATATTAAACTCTACATGAATTCATTCTGTCTCCAACTCCAATTCCTTTTCAATTGCTTGATTCTCCCTCCTTTGCACATCTGTAAATTCTCAATTCAATATCAAGAAACTTGGTTCCCATAATTCACTGAGTATGTCACTGTTTGGTCCCAGTGTGTAAGTTATAGCAGTGTCAGATTTGTTAACAGCATCCCAGTGGAAAAGTGTACAGAGTTTGTGTGCAGTGGTTTTTTCCTTTAGTCTTACTGACTCTACTCATTCTCAGAATAAACTAAAGTCAGTACCTTTCTTCACCTTCTTAATGAAGTGGTTCATACACTTGTAATAAAGTTAGATTCTTATACTTTCAGCATTCCTTTCTTGAAATTCTCTAGCTCATAAATTTGCCTCATTCAGGCAAATTAGAATACAGTTGTTAAAAACATTTATGTGAAAAATTTTTTGTGAGAATTTATGTCTTCCTTCTGGGGCGTGAATGACTACCTATGAATGGTTTTGCTGGATTGTAGTATAGTTCCAAGTACAGAAATTTTACAGAAATTGCCAAGCCATTTTCCAAAGGACCTATACTATCTTATATTGCTTCCAAATACAAATGATACAGTTTCTTTGCATTTTCATTGTCATTTGGTGGCTATGATTTTTAATTTTAGTCAGTCAAGTAGTTGTGTAGTATGTATCACGTGGTGTTTTTAAACATTTTATTCTACTGTTTTCTCACTTTGCTCTTTTTTTTCTTTTTTTTTTGGTGGGGGGCGGTGGGTACCGGGGATCAAACTCCGGACTTTGTGCTTGTGAGGCAGGCGGCAGAACCACTGAGCTAAATCCTCGGCCCTTGTGGTGGTTTTAGTTCTCATTTTCTTATGCAATAATGATTTGTCTTTTCATGTGACTGCCTTCTGTTTGAGTGTTCTTTATAATTATAAATACTAGATCTTTTTTTTTGGAAAATGGTTGGAAAACACATTCTTCAATGTGTAGATCGTATTTTCATCCACTTAACAGGATCTTTCATAAAATATTTTAATTTAGGGAAGTCCTATTGATCATTTTTTATGTATCAGTTTTTTATATTAAATCTAAGAGAATTGATCTAATTTAAAATTTGAAGACTTTTCTCTTATTTTTTCTAAGAAGCTTTATAGTTTTGCATTTTACACTTGAATCCGTGATCCATTTGGAGTTAGTCACTGTACAAATTGTGAAATTTGCACCCTGAATTGCTTGCCTGTTTCTTGTTTATCTGCCTACTGATTTTCTATTGCTGCAGCACCGTTTGTTGAAATGGTTATCTCTCCCCACCCCCGCTGTTTTGTTTTCCCTCATCCCCAGATCTCATTCTCATTTCTGCAAAGTATACCTCTCTGTTTCCCAACATCTATCATCCTACTGATTTTGTTGGATTTGCTGTTGTCATTTTTTTTTTTTTTAGCAAATGTAAATAATATTGTATTTTAAATTTTGGTGTCCACATATTCACTGCTTGTAGAAATACAATTTATTTTTACAGATATTTTAAATCCTAAAATATTGCTGAACTTGCATATTAGTTTCAAAAATTTCCTTTATACTTCTTGTGGTTTCCTACTTCAACACTTATGTAATCTGAAAGTACCTTAAGTTCAGTTTTATCTCTTCATTTCTGATCTTTATTTCTTTTTCTTGTCTTTTAGCATTGGTGGAATTTCCAGGATTATGCTGAGTAATTGTGGTAAGAGGATAATCTTGTCTTTGTTCTAATCTAAAGGGGAAGCATTCTCTTACCATTGTGACATGAAATATACTTTTTGTGTAGATGCTCTCTTTTAAATTGAGAAAATCAATCTTTATCCCATTTTTGAGTGTTTCTAATCATAAATTGGTGTTGAATATTTCCAAATGCTTTTTCTGCATCTATACATAGCATCCTAATAGTTTTATTTTTTAGCCTGTTAATATGGCGTATTATGTACATTGATTTTTAAAAACTCACTTATTTTTAAAGGAAAATTTAAGAGTTTTTATATAATACAGACTTGAAGTTTGTTCTTCATTGTAACTTTTTAAAAATTATTTAACTATCATTATAAAGTATAGTCATATATTTTACCTTTTTAATTTTCTAGTCTATAGAGAGTAATAATTAGATTTTGGTTATAGTTTCTTTTATTCATATAGTTTTCTTCTCTAAAATATGTTCACGTTACTAAAACCTGTAAACTAATTCTAAATAAAATTGTACTATTATAGCATTATAATTTTATGAATTAAACCCATTTTCTTTCAAAATGTTTTGGATATTATTGTCTAAACAATGCACATTTCTCCAAAAAAAGCAAAATAAAATGGCATATTATCTTTTAGTGAATTTAGTAATACTTTGACAAATCTCTCATTTTTTTAGACGATGGTTATATTGTTACCGTGTAGACATGAGGATAATATAAAACAAAGTTAAAGTTTAGTTTTTTCCACTTTTCTACTTAGTTTTGAAGAAAATTTAGTAATAAAATGTTGAAACTACTTATTTTTTTATACCTACCATTAAGACAATATTTGATCTCATTTTTTAAAGAAACCAGGAAACTCTTTAGCAACAATTCCATCTAAATAGGCTTAGGGATTTTTAGTACTACTTCTCTAAGAATACAGGCTTAGTCTCTGACACTGATTTATCTTTTAGTTACTTTTATCTTAACTGTCTTTGTACAATTACTATAATAGCTAATCTATTGATATTTACTTAGTTCTTCAGTTATTTTGTAAATTATAATTGAATCAGTTTATATCAATGTAATAACTGAAGAAATGGATCGTGATAGAAAAGGACAAAAGATTCAGGCTGGTTCATGCTTGGCTGAGGGAGATGAATGGTAGCTGGTTAGGGTGCATTTCTGAAGGAGGGACTCATAATGTTGAAAAAAACACCTTTATTTTTTTAGTAAAGTTTTATGATCTTAATACTTCTGAAATGCTGTACCTCATTCTCCAAAGAAAAAGAGAAAAGAAGTGAAATCACAAAGCTATGGTTTTGGATTAAACTTTTAAAATTCAATATTAATTTTTACTTTTTAAATGTCTATATATGAAAATGTGTGGTAATCTCTTTTAAAAAGAAAAGTATATTATGTATTCTCCACAAAAATATGTTGAAGTCTCAATCTCAAATTTCTCAAAATGTGACATTTTTTGGAAAGAGTCCTTGTGGATGTAATTAGCGAAGATGAAGTCATCCTGGAGTAGCACAGGTCTGTAACCCAGTGTGACTGGAGTCCTTATGAGAAGATGTCCATGTGAATACAGGGATGCATATCATAACCTGTATCAATGAAGGCAGAGATTGGAGTTATGCTGTTGCAATTTAACGAACACCAAAGATTTCCAGGGAATCAGTAGGGACTAGGAAGAGGCATGGAAGAATTCCCCTATAAGCTTCAGAGAGAGCATGGCCCTGCTGGCACTTTAGTATTAGACTTCCAGCCTCCAGAGCTGTTTGGCAATGTATTTCTGGTGTTGTAAACCACTCAGTTTGTGGTATTTTGTGTGGCTGTCTGGAAGACTCATACAAATCTATATTTATTTTATAAGTGAAAAATTACAGACAAGTGAAAGCACACTCTAGCTCTGATTCTTTTTTTATGCTGTAATTGGTAATTCTCATAAGTTTTGGCACAATTGATGAAGGAATTCAGGGCAGGCAGAACAAATACAAATATATTTATTAAATTCACATCTATGGGATGCAGCATTTAAGAGGTATGAATCTCATAAAAGTTACTCAAATAAAAATGAATAATTTTTAGCTTAAAAAAAGAATAAAAGCCAACATTTTCTTAATTTCCTTATTTGAAATTTTGTTTTAATACAAAAGGAGAAAATCACATACTAATACAAAGAAAAAAATGTGCCAAAAAAGTATATATTTTTTATTTAAAATTACCTTGAATAGGCCGGTGATTTAGCTCAGTGGTTTTGCCGCCTGTTGCGCAAGCGCAAGGACCGGAGTTTGTTCCCGGTACCAATAAATAAATAAATAAATAAATAAATAAATAAATAAATAAAATTACCTTGAATAGCATTTTTTTTTCCCAAGCCAATTTGTACATTCATTTTGAAGGACAACAGAAGTGTAATAAAGCTGGAAACTTTTCAAGGTGTTTGTCATTTAAAGCAAGTTGGGAAACACTGATCTCATGATTTAGTTCATAAAGTGTGATAGAGGAAGGTATAGAGATACCCTATATACATAAATGGTTTATTAATTTTTCATTGTGCTCATAACAAATTATCAAAATCCTGGTGGGTTAAAATAAGACTTATTCATTCAACTTTCAATTTTGTAGGTCAGAAGTGTAAGCATGGTGTGACCACGCTGATTCCTTGTCTTCAAGTCTCACGAAATTAAAGTAAAGATTTGGGCAGGAAGTGATCTGAATTTTCAGTTTTGATAAAGACTCCACTTCCAAGATCATTCTGGTTGTTGAATAAATTCAGTTCCTGGAATTTAAAAAAACTGGTGTTACCAATTGTTACTTATCCACCTGGTGCTAAAGCTTACGCATTTTTCCATGTGGTTGCTTCTAGATAAAGATCTTTGTTTTCTAAAATTGAATTTATCTCAACAAAGACTTTCAACTATGCTTTCTGTTGCTTGGCAGGAAAATGATATATCAGAGCAAGTTTAAAAGCCCACAGTAAACTGATAGACATTCAAGTAATACCACTTTTAGAAATATTCTTCCTGTTGCAAACTGTCTGTAGCTAAGCAAAAGCAAATAAATACAAATGTATCTGAATAAAGCATGATTTAGATTTAATTACATAATTTCTAAAGTGAAGATACTATTAAATTGAAAAGCCAAATTCAAAAGTAAGTAAAGTAGCTATGATATTTGACACAAAAAACTTCAAGGATAATACATAATAGATTAGATTTAAAATAGAATACTTCATATTTTATGTACTAATATTATTAAATGAATATTTTAAGCAAGTATAATTTGAGTTTCACAAATATAGAAGGATTTATTTTGTTACCTCTCAAGCCCATAGCATCTCTTAATTACTTGGTTTAACTGATTTTTAGAACATAGAAATGGACATATTAACCTGAAGTAGATTTTTTTTCTGATAGTGTCTGTAGTGATCAAGATGTCTTTAATCATCTTCTCACTTTGACTAAACTTTAAATAGATTTCTTCCTGACTAGAGGCCCTTGATCTTCTCCTTTTTAGAGAATTTATTTTAAAAAAACCCTTGAAACTGTAAATTCTTTCTCTACTTCTATGAGATGTAAATCTTTCTAAAAAGATTTTATTGGTTTCACAACATAGGGATGTCTTTCACAAGGATCTGAGTGTCATCTCTTTGAAATGCAGGAACCAGGGAAGACATGGCCTTTTCTAGTTTGCATTTTAAGTGTCCTACAGAGTCCCATGTGTTAAAGGCTTGATCCCTGGTTTGTTCCTTTTGAAGGTGGTGGAAGCTTTGAGAAGTGGGGCCTAGAAGGAGGCCTTCAGTTTGGTGAGGGCATGTGGAAAGCCAGGCTCTTACTCCTTCTTTCACCTCCTGGACATGGAATGAGCAGTTTTGTTTGCCACGTAATTCCAACCATAATATGCTACCTCACAGCAGGCCCAAAACCAATGGAGTCAACCGACCGTGGACTGAAATTTTCAAAACTAAGCACAAATAAGCCTCTTTTTCTTTTTAAGTTGATTATCTTAGGTTTTTGTTATAGTAATGGAGAGCCAATTAACATAGGGCCCATCTCCCATACTCTGTAGAAAAGTAGAAGCCTAATTTTGATAACCACCAATGTGCAGTCACAGATGGTTCAATCACAGTACCCAAGGTCTTGTCCAATGTTCTCAGGTACTTTCTCGCTAGAGACACAGAACGCATAAACTTTCTTGCCTATTATTTCATTGGAGTTGAGTTCAATCTCTCTTCTTCAAAGCAATTGACTTAAATCTTGCCTGTTTAAATTGTGTGCTACATTTTTTTTTTCTTTTTTTTGGTACCAGGGATCGAACTCAGGACCTTGTACTTGTGAGGCAGGCACTGGAACTACTGACCTAAATCCCCAGCCTTACATTTTTTTCTTGACAATAATGAAGAGAATCCTAAAATTTTATTCCAGTGGGACTAGAACTCCAATTATTTCAGGGGGTAGAGAAACAGAGTTTTGAAGTCTTCATATAAACCAGTTTAAAAATGTTTCTCTCCAGTTTTTGGGAAGAATACAGTAAATGAGATATTTTGGGGCTAAAATAATTAGTGTTTGAACATTTTAAAAAACGAAGATCCTTTTGAATAGACAGCTCTTTAAGATTCAGGAGAATTTAAACTATTTCTTTTGCTAATAGACTTTTTTAAAAAAAAACATTTTTCAATTCCTCAGATAGCCTTGGGACATCAGTATTATTAAAATACAGTTGAAAAAGGAAAGGCTGACTCTTGAAAAAGGTTAGCTCAACACTACAGGGAGTCTAATTTCTAGTTTCACTACACAATTAAATTAGATTGAAACTCTCTCTCTCTCTCCCTCTCTCTCTCTCTCCCTCCCTCTCTCTCTCCCTCTCCCTCTTTCCTGAACATAGAGAAAAATTGTTAAACTAAAGCAGAATTCCTGTTCTTTTTGGTGATTTACTGTCTTCTTTTTGCAACAAGGGCAAAGGTCTAGGCATTGATATTCTGATGGCAATCTGCATGCCATTGCTAGGAATGGACAAATGAGCTGAAAGACCTGGCACAGGCCCTAACACTCTGATTAAAGCTTGGCATTTGTTTTCTTGCTTTTTGGAGCAGACAGCATGCTGCCTAGAATTAGAAATATGAAAGACAGAGGAACTTCACACTGTGTAGAGAATGTTCTTTGCTTTCCTATTTTCATAAGATAAATCGTTAAAGTGTTTAAAAAAAAACTTGAACCAGTCAAACATGAGTGCTGATCTGCTTAATATAATCTTTCCGTAGCTCATACCTTAAGGCAGTCAGAGATCACCATAGGGACAGAGAACGAACTCTTGGTCCCTTAACCTGCTACTCATTAAAGGCATGATTTATGTTTTCCTCTAAACCAGTCAGAAGAAATTCTATAGTCACCTTGGATTCCAGTAAAAACCTTCATAATGCTGAGACTATCCAAAGCAGAAACAATCAGTACATGGAGACTGAATTGCCCCTTCAAAAGTGATAAGAATTTCTCCAGAGCCACCTTGCAAAATCAGAACTGACATACTGATCAACCTAACCCTACCCCACCTCAGAAAGTCCAGAAGAAACAGCCTCATTTCTTTACTAACAGGCCAATCATCTTCTCCATCAGAGTTGTGACCCCTTCAGCCCATTGAGCTAAAGTCTCTTACCTATTTTTTATTTTTTCTATCTGTACCTGATAAATTTGCCTCTACCTCTCAGTGAAGTATCCTAAAATGTATTTCTACAACACCACATCAGGAACATGTCCAGGCCCAGATGAAATCTCCATCTACTCTTTAAGGGGACTTCTTCAAACACCATGAAGTGACAACTTCGTGCTCCTAAAACACTTGTGTGACTATCCCTTTTTAGTTAAATTTAATACAGGAATATTTCAAGTTTCTAAAGTATTAACTAAGAAATTGTGTTAGTTTTGCAGTTCGGGTAACATTTAGTTAATGTAATTTTAAGGCTGGTCTGTGATTTGAGATTATTTGTTATTAATTAAAGATAGAATAAAATTATTTTTTGCTACTGCTATGACTTGTATCTAGATGTCCCCTCAAAGCCTCACGTGCTTATAGGTGGGAAGTTTCAGAGGTGACTGGATTAGGGTAAATGAATGTGGATCAAGGGTGTGATGCTGGGATTAAGGGTGCCCTACCCTGGGTGTGGATGGCATCAATCAATAGGCTTACAGCCTTTATGGAATATAAAGAGACAGAAAGAAAGCAGGGCTGCTGCTGCTGTGGTTGTTCCTGCTGCTGGGTGCTTTTTGCTTGCCCTGCAACACCATGGACTCTCCTCTGTAATGGCCCTCTCTCATCCTGCGCTGGCTTGGAGTCAGCTTAGTACCTGGACTGAATCCTCTACAAACTGTGAGCTGAAATAAAACTTTCCTACTTTAACTCATGGGTGTTGTGTATTTTGTTTCAGCAATGAGAAAAGTAACTGAAACAAATTTTGGTACCAGGATTGGGGTTGTTCCTGTGACTATACCTGGCCATGTGGTTTCTGAGCCTTTGGAACTAGCATGTGGGATGAATTTTGAAAGGTTTGGAGATGCTGACTGAAGAAGCAGCCCTGGGATGCTTTAAGCTATACCTGAGACTCTGGTCAGAGCTCAGGAGGCCAGAATGCTGATAGAAATGCTGCCAGTAAAGATGAGCCCAAAGCTGTACTGTAACTAGCATCATATGGTTAAGTAAGCCTAAGCAATGTAGCAAACATTTAGAAATAATCAACGAATTCATAGATAGGTGACCAGAATATTCGGACCATCACTCCTACCCCTTCAAGAAATGGCTTTGTTCTTCTCCATGCTGTGTACCCTTGCTATAATACTTTCTTTGTCTATTAAGTTAATGTTAGCTAAGTAAATGTACAGTAGTACCTCAAATCATAAATGCTTTTGTTTGTGAACAATTTGGTTAACACATAGAAGCATTTGGCAAAATTTTGTTTTTATTTGCAAGCTCTCCATCGGATAACAAACATGAGTGTGGTAATCTTCTCCAGAATTGTAAAATGAATTAAATTCATGAACTGAGGTGCCACTGTACTTGTAATTCTACAGATTGATTAGTAGTTTGACCCAAAGTAATCTGTGATGTGATTTTACTGTTTAAAAATCCCCTAAACAAAGAGCTTCATTGGCAACCCAGTTTCAGGATCTCTCCTGCCTCTCAGGTGCTTTCTCTTAAAACTTTCCTACTCTTCACTGCTTTTGTCCTTGACTGCTTCATTCTTCAGAATCCTGAGACATGAACTCAGCACATCTAACAGATTGAGAGTTTCTTTCCTGTAATATCGTGAGGCTCATTCAGGAATACTACAAGGACATAAGATACCCAGTGTAACTTTCTATACTTCTCTACTTTTGTCCACATTATGGTGCTGCTGAATAAAGATGCTGCTGGTCTATGGTCCTACTCTGTTCATTACAAAAAGCCACTTTAAGTGGTTAATAGGTTGTTAGATTGATCTTAATCATGCTTTGTGGTGCCAGTATATTACAGGCTGTTTTCTTTGTTCCTTGCAAGCAGATTTAAACTAAAGGAACAGGAAAAAATTAACTCCTTTTATGCATGGATATCATGAGGCATCATCTTGTCTTTTGTCTCCATCTTTGCTAAAATTTATTATCTACATAAGATATACTATTGATGTAGGCCAAAGTATAAATGTATTCCTTGCAATAGCACTTTTCAAATTCTGTCTTTGGTTTGTCTACCAGCTTCAAGCTGGCTTTCTGGCTTATTATTGCTTTAAATCTTGTCCCTTTCTCTAAAAGAAGCCAGGGGAAGCCAAAGCTATTTAAAATTCTTTAATCATTTAATCACTTATGAGACTTCCTAGTGTCTGGCATTGCTTTCCCTAAGGCACTAATTCCTTTAAGGGACAAGCAATGGCAGGGGCCACCTCAAGTTTCACTTTCAGAGATAGCCAATTGGCATTGAAATTGTTAGTTTAAACCAAGGGAGAAACATTGTGGAAGAAAACAGGTGAATGTCCTGGTTAGAGTGGTGGATAACCCAGTCTGATCACTTTCCAGTCATGCTCCAGTAAGCAGCCACTTTCTCTGAAGCAGGGAACTCCAGAAGATCCCCCAGTACTAGGAATTTAAGAGGAACTGAAAGGGACTCCTTCCTCTTCCTTTGTTGCTTTTCGGGTAGAAAACCATTATTCTCTTACTCTCTTGAATGTCAAAATTGGGACTGTCAAAGACAAATTCATCACATAATCTGCTTATGATTTTTTAAAAAAGCTTAAAAATGGCCTTTGCCTCAGAACAACCTGACTGATGGTCTTGTAAGGATTGCCAACTCAATCTTTTATAAATGCGACTGGGAGGAGGCCAATGGGAAAAATAAAGAGACTTGGAGAAAGTGGCTGCTCAGGTTGTGGTCCTATAGAAAGCCAACTTTGAGACTGATTCCCAAGATTCCAAGGACAGCTCTCTGGCCATGCCCACTCGTTATGGCTGAGAGAAACTGGGCTATTTAAGAGGCACTGTAGCAGGAACTTCCATAACAAGAAGCCCCCTAAGCCATGCTCTGTCTGCAATGGAGACCACTGGAAGTCAGACTGCCCCCAGGGATGAAGATTTCAGGTATCAGACCCATCTTTCCAGCTGCTTCAATAAGACTGAAAGGTCCCCAGGCCCTCATTGCCACTTTCCTCTAGCCAGACTGTCACCTCACTGAGGAGTCCCCAGGTAATCATGACTGTAGAGGGAAAAGAAATTGCTAAATATAGGTGCAAGTCTCTTGGTTCTTCTTTTCAACCCTAGCCCCCTTTCAGGTCGCCATACAACAGTAAAAGGAGTTACTGGAAGACAGGTAGTCTGATGTTTCTCTGATGGTATAGCTTGTGGCAGGAATGAGGTTTTTTTTTTACTCAATTCTTGCTAATTATGCCTACAAGTTCACCTCCTGGGGAGAGACACATTATTCTGTTTAAATGGCATAGTGTATATCTATCCAAACCAAGAGCTTTGCCTCCCCCAGTAGAAACTGAGGTTAATTCAGAATATGGGCAACTCAAAATAGAGCAATAGGAGCCACTCTAGTGCAAATACATCTTAAAAGAGTCCCCTACTTTTCCCCATTAAAGACAATACTCTGTAAGGCCAGAGGCCTTAGAAACTTGGTGGATCCAACAGGTTGAAGATTTCTTCCCTGTTACAGTAGACTGTGATGAGATTTAAACTAGGATTTCAATATGATCAGTTGTTTTTGTTGGTTTTCCCTGTAGCTGTTAACTGGTCAAATTCAGTTTAATGTTTCTGTTCCGTCCCTGGTGTTTGTTATTAAAGTTAACACTTTTCAATTATTATTTCTTTCATCACTTTTAGCATGCAAATTAAAATTCATTTTCTAAACAAGTATTTTTTACAGTTGTATGTGTAGGATATGTATGATTAGTCTTTTACCACATAGGCAACTGGAGTGGGTTATAAAAACAAATAGTGCTGTTTTTTACTACCTATAATATTGGAAGACTATGATGAAGTCAATTTGTGGGAAAATTCAGTGTAAGGGGACTGAATTCTTAGCGTTAAACGGAGATCTCACCAAATTCATTATATTTACATACATAATTGTACTTTTCATGCAATTAGGATCATTGACCTGGTGAAATAATTTGGTCATTGATCGATGATTTTAATAAAATTAAGTCAATTTTATTACTACAAATACATCTGCTACTAGTAGGGGCCAGGAGTAGAAAGCTAGTATTCCAACTCCACAGGCTCATACTCCTGAAAAGAAGCACCATTTTTTTTTTTTGGTACCAGGGATCAAACTTGGGTCCTTGTGCTTGTGAGGCAGGTGGCAGAACCCTGAGCTAAATCCCTGGCCTCAAGAAGCGCCTTTAGTATACTTTAGTTATGTTTTGAAATATCTGCCAATTTAAAACGTCATATTGGAATGCAAGAGAGTAAGAGCAATTCTGTTTTAGAGATAGTTTTTAATTCATTCTAATTTACATATGTAATAAATTTTTCACAAGCTATGGTTTCATAATTATAGATTCTTTGCAACACTTGCCTGATTTGCAGATTACCAAAGGAGAACTGATATTCATTTATGGCCATTGTCTCCATGACTAGGCTGATTAAGGTGCTATTTTCCTAGGGGTCTTTCTGAAGGCTCTCACCTTAGTTACTCTGTCACCCTTTAGTTTTGCTTTGCGGATTTAACTCCTTTGATACTGGAGCCTCCTGGCCACACTTAACTGAGTGCTGCCTTAGGAATCTCTGGTACCTGCTTTGTCATTCACCTATTTCCTGCTGTCTCCATTGTAAAAGCTTTTGGAGAAAAAAGCATTTATCAGCCTGTGATGGCAGCACTATTGTTTTGGCAAAATGGAAGGCTATTCATTAGAAAATGTTACTTTTTTATTCCCTCTCTTATTTACCTTTCAAATCCGACTCTTAACTGCCAACAAGATCTGGTCTGGAACATGAAACACTTTGATTCTTATCTGCCCGCCAATGGACAAATAAGATTGCTCTTCCTTGAATTCATTTTCATAAATAGAAAAGCTAATTTAATCATTTCATCTGATGTGTACAGAATCTAAATTTTCATAACCTCTATTTTTACTTTCAATTTTTAAAAAGTACTCACTAAATCTGTCGGTAACAAGTTTATTATTTTCTTCTGCTAAGAGATACAACATATATAAGTTCATTCCTTGTTTAGTTGTGCCATCCAGAGTTTCTCAAGTTTGGAATTGTAAAGTGTACATATTGGGCTTCCAATGACCTATAACCCTTGTAAAACTACATGCCAATGACTGATCATGTACTTATGTATATGCACATATTTCTGGAGATGAGTTCTCTCACTTCTGTCAGATCCTCTGGGTGATTGCTGACTAAACAATTAATAATTGTACAATCATTATGGAATAAAGAGGGAGATCAAATTTACTGTGAATAACACTCCCCACCACTCAGGAGCAACTAAAGTTAGACTATACATGCATCTCTAAGCTGTGACTCTTACACTTCCAACACTGTTACTAAATATTGTGAAAGACACTCCCATTACAACACAGTTAGCTCTGCAATGCACAAAAACACTGTAGAGCATACAAAGGCCTATATAGAGGTAAGTTTCCAGAGGAGGAAAAGGGAAGGAAACAATGACAAAATAAACTAAAATAGAATAGAAGGTAGTTACTAAATGCTGCTATGCTCAAAAGGGTCTTTGAGGCCTACATCAAGTTAAGTACTATCAAAACATCAAGTTTGAGGCCCACAGCAATGTTAGGTTGGTTTTGGCTACTGAATTATGCCCTTTCCCTCCTCTTCATATGTTAAAGCACTAAAACTCAATGTGATTACATATGGAGTTAAGGATTTGGGGAGATAATTAAGGTTAAATGAGGTGGTAAATGTGGGGCCATAATCCTATAAAGTTAGTGTCCTAATAAGAAGAGGTACTGGCATATGTTCCACACTGTCCATCCTAACGACCTTACCCCACCATGTAAAAACATAATGAGGAGAAAGCTGTCTATAAACTAAGAAAGGAGATCTCATTAGAGATTAACTCAGCCAGATCTTGGTTTTAACCTTCCCAGCTCCAGAACTGTGAGAAAATAAATTTGTGTCACTTAGGTTCGCTATCCTGTGGTAATTTGCCCAAGCAGACTCATGTCTCTTACAGACACTAACACTCAATGTAAAAATAAAAGGAAGTAAATGATAGTTTAGACTCAAGGAAAGATTATTAATGACCAAAGATTTGGATAAGAATTAAGATAAATGACAGGGTCAAAATGAGATAACAAATTTGTAATAGTTGAGAGAAAAAGACCTGAGTTCGATCCCCGGTACCAAAAAAAAAAAAAAAAAAAAAAAAGATATAATGAGAAGATCTAGCTAACATATAATGGGAATTCCTAAGAGAGAAGGAAAAAATGAAGAAAAGAAAATTGAAGAAATAATGGATGAGAATTATTATACTATGCATATTAAAATTCACAAGTATAGTAAGCCCAACTTATAACAAGCAAGATGAATAAAAAGAAGTCCACACCTAGACACACTATGGTAAAACTGCAGAACACCAAAGACATTGAGTACTGATTTAAAATAAAAAGATAAATCATATAAAAAGAAATAGCAACCCTCCTGACAACATTTTTCTCAAACATAATAAGAGACCAAAAAAGCAAAGACATAATATCTTGAGAGTGTTGAAAGAAAATAACCAGAAATCTTTAATGATATACCTAATAAAATAAGAGAAGTGAATATGTATGTTTTCAAATTTTAAAAACCTGAGCAAGTCTACTAACAAGAATTCTTTATTCATTAGCCTTTTGGACATTGTACTTCATGATATAAAGCAGCCACAGCACTAGTTTTTTAAAATCAAAATGTAAATTTAAAAATATGTAGAACTGCTTAAGGCAATTATAGCAATATACACTATATTTCAAAGAGCTAGAAGAGAGGCTTTACAGTGTCCTCACAACAAAGAAATGATGAATGTTTAAGGTGATATATATGCTGATTTATGCTGATTTGACCATTACATAATGTATACAAGCATGGAAATATCTCATTGTACCTCATAAATATGTACAATTATCTGAGAATAAAATTTAAAAACGTGTAAAATTGAATAAAACATATAAAAATCAGGATAAAGTGTTAAAGGCTTTTCATATATTTAAGTATTTTTTATTACAGAAAAATAGCTGAAGTTTTAAGAGTAGCTATATATCAGGAAAGGAAATAATAAATAAAAAAATCCATAAATTACATAAAGTAGAAAATGGATTTACAGTAGAGAAGAGAACCATAAAAATATGATTATTTGTAAAGATTGAAATATTTTGAAACATAATATTAAGAAAACATTTGCATAAAACATTACAACCAAGATGAATTTTTGTTGGAATGTAGAGTAATTGAGTATGTAGCAATATATAAAATCGATATATTTTAAAATGACTTTCAAAATTCACACACATGGAATGAGGCATGAATAAATATGTTAAGAAGCATGAAGAGGTTATGACAGATGTGCATTTTGCAAAATTATACAAGAACTTATAAATATTTGTGTGTCACTCTACCTTAGGGAAGATGGACAAGTTTTTCCCCAAAAGATATGGAAAGCATACGTATTCCCATTCCACTGAATACAATAAATCAAATGAGTAGATAAACATGTTCTTATAATGAAAACAGCAGACTCAGGTGGTTTTTCAGGAATTTAACACTCAACTTTAAAAAGTCAGATCATAGGAAAGATGATGGAGTGATGAGCAGCAGAACGAGGGCCTCTCCAAGGTTTGGTATCCATGCACTTGTATAAAGCTACATGAGGAAGAGAGGAAGGAGGGAACTGGATCTCTGGGACCCAGGAAGGATCTGAAGCAAGAATTTAAGCCCATGGGGAGACTGAAGAGAATCTCAAACAAAGAAGGAGGTAACAGGCAGTGCCTCCTACCTGAGCCCAGACTCATTGCATGGAAAGGGTAGCTCGAACCTGCAGACCAACTGTGACTACTGGCAACTGGAGAGACCTCCATGGAGAAATGCACCAGTGGAAGGGAGCAGTAGATGCAGTGGACTACAGTGATTGGTGAGTTGTTGGGGTCTGGACATTCCCCAGGAGAGGGAGATCAGCCAGTAGCCATCTTTGAGAGAGGCCAACTGTGCTCAAAACACAGAACAGCTGCAGACCAGCTCCATTCAGTGACTTTCAGAGTCAGTATCAGAGTTCAAATCAGCAGGAGGTTAGGGATTCCAGTTTGAGCCAGTGGGGGATGTGTGGACTGCTGCAGGCTCCACAGGTCCAGTTCCAGCCTCAGGGCCAGAAACCTGCCTGAACTCCAGTGGAACAAAAGGTGCAGGCCTGCTGGCATTATCCACTACCCTGCTATGAAGCTATGGCTGGCTTTCTGGGATTAATCAACTAGGATCTGTATGCTGCCCATGTTGTCGGCAGTGACAGCAGAGACATACTTTCAAATGGACATTTTTTTGTTCTTTTGTTCTTCTTTTTTTAAATATCTCTCTTGTTTTGTTTTGCTTTTTCTTGACTGTTCTTATTTTTATATGAGTGTGAACTTGGTTTCTACTTTTTTTTGTTGTTGTTGTTTTGTTCTGTTCTTGTTTTTATTTCTTCTTTCTCTTTCTCTCCTATGTTAATCAGTTTCTGGAAGTTTGTGTGAACTTCTTTTGTTTTCTAGCCTTGTTTCTAATCTCTTCTTCTTCTATTTCACGATTTCCCCCCCTAACTCCTTTTAAATTTTCTCCCCTGCAGATCAAATTGCTTTATTGAGGGCTTATTTACTTGAAAACATTTTTTTCTGATTTGTTTTAGATTTTTTTATGTAACAACAAATCTAGTTTATAGAGTTAAAGGTGGCAAATTGATAGTTACTCCAATTTTTCATTTTCTAGGCTGTGTTTGATGCTCTTGTTATTGCTAACTGTAATGCTTTAGCCAAGGTGACATAATTGATCTAATCAGTTGTTCTTCCTGATATACCAGGACTGAGATTGCCTAACAGTCATAAACAATACTTTAGGCCAATGCCAGAGAACCAGGGGCTAGATCAAGTAGGCAGCAACTTCTCATGCCCAACAAACTGAGGAGGTAGGGTCTTGGAACAGGCTAGAACTCCAAAAGTCAGCTACTCCTGGAAGACACCTCTGAGAAATAGTCATTTCCAAAGGGTTCTAAATACTAGTAATAAAGATATCCACCATAAGCAATATATAAGCATCAACACAGGTATTAAACTAAAAAAAAAATAGAAAATGAGAAGACACTTAAACAACATGCAACCCCAGACTTGGGAGAACAATTTCAAAGTCACTTACCTGGACTCGCTGAAGTGGTAACCATAGAAGTAACAAAACAGGTGAAAGAGGCTCCAAAAAACAATCAAATCAGAAATAATTTCTCAGATAATGACAGAGATGTGACAATAATGAAAGACATGATTAGTGATTCTAGAGCAGATATATAATTAAAAAAATAGAAGAGCCTAGAAAAATGATGAAAACTATGAATGCCCAACACAGGAAAGAAATGGACTCCATTAAACACATTCAAGCAGATATCCAGGAGATTAAAAATTCCATTGAAAGTATATGCAACAAAATGAGCCCATGTAAATTCAGAATATCAGATATAGAAGACAGGATTTTGGTTAGCAATCAAGAAAAGAAATATTTCTTAAAAATAGCAAAGGACCACAAGAAATCAATTTAACAGGTCCTAGATGATGTAAAGAAAAATAACATAAGATCAATTGGAATCAATGAAAAAGTAGAAGATAGTGCAAATGACCAAAAAAAAAAAAATCACAGAAATAATGGCAGAAAAATTCCTAAACAGGATATTTAAGGCATGGAGAATTCCAATTAGCCAGAATAAAAAAATAATCAACATTCAGGCATATAATAGTAAAGATTCCAGAAATCTAACCCAAGAACAAAATATTAAAAGTTGTTTA
Organism: Heterocephalus glaber; assembly: GCF_053883595.1. Classification (NCBI taxonomy): domain Eukaryota; kingdom Metazoa; phylum Chordata; class Mammalia; order Rodentia; family Bathyergidae; genus Heterocephalus; species Heterocephalus glaber. The sequence continues at coordinate 10,116,851 of NW_028258142.1, read as the reverse complement.
GGAACAGAATCAAATCACATAAAGGAATGTCCATCAGAATCACAGCAGACTTCTCAACACAAACCCTCAAGTCAAGGAGAGCTTAGAGTGAAGTATTTCAAGCCCTAAAAGAAAACAACCTCCAAGCCAGATTGATGTATCCTGCAAAGCTATCTTTCAAAATTGATGGAGAAATAAAATACTTCCATCACAGAGAACACCTGAAGAAATCCATGAACACCAAGCCAGCATTCCAAAATGTTCTGAAGGATATTCTAGAAAGAAATAAGGAGGATTACAACTCCTTGAACCTCAACATAGTGACTCCACCTAGCAAGGCAAGAAATTAAACAGAGGGGGAAAAACGGGAGCCAACAGGAGGAAAATAACATGATAAGGATGTTAGTACATATCAATTATAACCATCAAAGTAAATGGTATCAATTCACCTATCAAAAGAAACAGGTTTGAAGAATGGATGAAGAAACAAGATCCAACAATATGTTGCATACAAGAAACTCATTTAATTCCAAGTGAATTTCATAAACAAAAAGTTAGAGGATGGAAAACAATACTTCATGTGACTGGAAAGAAGGGATAGCTATTCTATTTGAAGACAAAGTGGATTTCAAGTCAAGACTAAGAGAGACAAAGAAGCTCACTACATCCTTGTAAATAGAATAATCCAAGAGGAAGAGCTAACAATCATAAATATATATGCACCAAATAGCAGTGCACTCAACTATATAAAATGAATATTAACAGACATGAAAAATCAAATAACCACTAATATAATTGTAATGGGGGACCTTAATAGCCTGCTATCATTAATAGAAAGATCAAATACACAAAAAATCAACAATGAAATATTAAAACTGAACCAAACTTTTGAACAAATAAATTTAGTAGATGTCTACAGAGTGTTTCACCCTATAACATCAGAATACACATTTGTCTCAGCTGCACATGGGATGTTCTCCAAAATAGACCACATGCTAGCTCATAAAATATGCTTAAATAAATGCAAAGGAATTGAAATTATTCCATGCATATTATTAGACCATAATGCAATGAAATTGGAAGTCAATGGCAAAAGAACCCACAACAACTTCATAAACATATGGAAATTAAATAACACCCTCCTGAACAACAGTGGGTCATGGATAAAATTAAGGAATAATTTAGACAATTTCTGTAATTAAATAGTAGTGAAAATACAACACACTGGAATTTATGGGACACAAGGAAAGCAGTCCTGTGAAGGAAACTTATAGGGATGAATACCCATATTAGGAGAATAGAGCAAGCTCAAATAAACAACCTAATGTTGAGCTTCAGACTTCTAGAAACATAAGAACACAACAAACCTAAAGCTACTACATGGGAGGAAATTATAAAAGTTAGAGCAGAAATTAAAAAAAATTTTTTTTTTGGTACCGGGGATCAAGCTCATGTCCTTGCGATTGCGAGGTAGGCACCGGAATCACTGAGCTAAATCCCCAGCCCATAGATCAGAAATTAATGCAATGAAAGACTAAGATACAAACTGATATAAAGAGTCAATGAATCAAAGAGTTAGTTCTTTGGAAGATTAAATAAAATTGAAAAACACTTAGCCAATCTTATCAAAAAAAGGAAAGAAAAGACTCAAATCCATACACTTAGAAATGGTGATATCACAACAGATCCTGCAGAAATCCAGAAGATCGTAAATACCTATTTTGAAAAACTGTACTCAAATAAGATAGAAAACATAGAAGAAATGGACAGATTCCTAGATACATATGAATCACCAGAGCTGAATCAATAAGATATTAAAATTCTAAATAACTCAGTATTAGTCAATGAAATTGAAGATATAATTAAAAACCTACCAAGAAAGAAAAGCCCAGGCACTGAGGGATTCATTGTTGAATTCTAAAAGAAATTTAGAGAAGACCTAATGCTACGAATTCTCAAACTCTTTAATGAAATTAGAAGGGAAGCAATTCTCTCAAACTCATTCCTGGAAGCAAGCATTACCTGATTTCAAAACCAGAGAAGGATCCAACCCAAAAAGAGAACTATAGGCCTATCTCCCTAATGAACATAGATGCAAAAATCCTCAATAAGACACTGGAAAATAGAATGCAGAAGATCATCAAGAAGATTATACACTCTGATTAAGTAGGATTCATCACAGGGATGCAGGGATGGTTCAATATACGCAAATCAATAAATGTAATACACTATATTAACAGAGCAAAGGACAAAAACCACATGATCACCTCAATAGATGCTGAAAGAGCATTTGACAAAGTCCAAAACATATTCATGATAAAAACCCTACAGAATATTTTTCTCAATCTGATAAAAGCCATTTATAACAAACCAACACCCAACATCATACTAAATGGACAAAAAGTAAAAGCTTTCATTCTAAAATCAGGAATAAGGCAAGGATATCCACTATCACCACTATTGTGCAATGTAATTAGAAAAGAGAATTAAAAAGAATAAGGTTAGGAAAGGAAGAATTTAAATTGTCATTATTTGTGGATGGCATAATAGTCTACATAGAAGACCCCAAAAAGTCCACCAAAAGATTTCTATAGTTAATAACCAAATTCAGTAGCATAGCTGGATCCAAAGTCAGTACTCAAAAAATCAATAGCTTTCCTGTCAGTCTTCTGAATAACAAACTCACTGAGAGAGGAATTAAGGAAACAACACCTTTCACAGTAGTATCCCCCCCAAAAACCCCAAAAACCTAGGAGTCAATCTAATGAAGTAAGTAAAAGAAGTCTTTGTAAATAGGGAGGAATGGAGGGGTTGAAGGGAGGGCTGGGCAAGGGTGAAAAATAAGAACCAAGAGAGATTATGTAAAGGTGCAAATTTCCAATGATGAATGTCATTATATTGTATACTTAAAATGTATCAATGATTAGAATGAATAATCGATAATGCAAAATAGGAAGAAAAGGCCCAAAGGGGTAGGGGTAGTGGGAGGGGCAGGGGAAAGGAAAGAAGGGAAAGGAACAATGCTGAGAAATGGAAAAAATGGAAACAAAGTCTTTGTAAATAGGGAAGGGTGGAGGGGGTGAAGGGAGGGCTAGGAATGGGGAAAAAATAAGAACCAAGATGCATTATGTAAAGGTGCAATTCCCAATGAGAAATATAATTGTGTTGTATACCTAAAATGTACCAATAAAAGAATTTAATTAAAAAAATGTCTACATTGAAAATTACAGTATTCTGAAAAAAGAGATGAAAGAGGATTTCAGAAAATGGAAAGATATCACTTTTTCTTGGATAGGAAGAACCAATATAATGAAAATGGCCACACTTCCAAAATACAGATTTAATGAAATCTCATAAAAAATCCAACAGCATACCTCACAGAATTATAAAAAACAATCCAAAATTCATATGGAGCTAAAAGAGACCTAGGATAGCAAGGTAATTCTAGGTAACAAAGGCAAGGGAGGGGGAATCACAATCCCTGATTTGAAATTATACTGCAAAGGTACTGTGATAAAAACAGCATGGTACTGGGGAAAAAAAAAGAAATACAGACCCAAGGATCAATGGAACAGATTAGATGATGCAGAAACAACTCCCAGACATATTCAGCCAATTTATCTTTGATAAAATAGACAAATAAATTTGCTGGAAGAAAGAAATCTTCTTTAATAAATGGTATTGGAAAAACTGGGTTTCAGCTTGCTGAAGATTAAAGCTAGACCTTTACCATTTACCATGCACTAAACTAAAATTGAAATGGATCAAAGATTTAAATATTAAAACAGAAACACTAAATCTACTGGAAGATAGATTAGGCAGAACTCTGGAAGACTTTGGCATAGGCAAAGACTTTATGAACAAAATTCCAAGTGTACAAGAACTATCACAAATAATCAACAACTGGGATCTCATTTTACTAAAAAGCTTTTACACAGCAAGAGAAACCACCAAAAGAGTAAAAAGACAACCCACAACGTGGGAAAAAATTTTTATGAGTTGTTCCTCAGACAAAGGACTAATATCTAGAATATATAAATAATTCAAAGAAATAAAATTTAAAGACCTAGCCCAAAAATGGGCATCTGAAATGAATAGACATTTCTCAGATGAAGTAGAAACAGAAAACATACAAAAAAATTCAACATCACTGTTCATTCATGAGATGTAAATTAAAACAATGCTGAGATTTCATCTCACTTCAGATAGAAAGGCTCTTATCAAAAAATCAACAAATAACAAATGCTGGCAGGGGTGTGAGGAAAAAGGAACTCTTCTCCATTCTAATGGGGAGTGTAAATTGGTGCTACCACTGTGGAAATTAGTTGGAGATTCCTCAAAAAACTAAAACTAGAGGTACCATTCAACCCAGGCATTCCCCTTCTTGATATCTTTTCAAAAGAATTAAAAGCATCATACCACAGTGATATATACATACCCATGTTTATAGCAGCACAGTTTGTAAAACTAAATCTTAGAAACAGCCCAAATGCCCATCAGCTGATGACTGGATTTAGATGTGGGTTTTCTTTTTATATAATAAAGTACTACTCAGCCATAAAGAAAGGTAAACTTGAGACATTTATAGCTAAATGGATGCACCTTGAGACCATACTCTTAAGTGAAATAAATCAGACTCACAGGTGTAAATACCTCAGTTTCCCTGGTGTGAGAAATTGAAAGTGTAAATAAGGACTAAAATATATACTAGATCTTGCAAAATAGGAAGAAAATGTTCAAAAGGATAGGGGAACTAGGGAAAAGTGTGAGGGAAAGGAAAAGATAAAAATGAAACAAGAAGGAAAAAGATGGAAACAAATCTTTTATAAATAAGGAGGGGAAGAGGGATTGAACAAAGAGTGGGGGAATGGGAAAAAGTAGGAATCAAGATATATCATGTACAGGTACAAACTTCCTATGATGAATGTGATATGTATGTATACTTAAAATGTACCAATAAAGTTAATTTTAAAAATCAGATTGTTCCAGGTTCACAAAAGTTTCTGATAACAAAAGTTATCAGAAATAGAGTATATTCACTGTGTTCTCTGAAACTAATGTTGGATTCTTATCTCCACACCCTAAGAACAACAATAGGAAAAATATTAGGGGTCAGTTTCACTCTAATGGGAGAAAACATTCCTAAATGACAGCAAACCAAATCCAGCAAAGTATAGAAACATACTGAATTGTATTCAAGTTAAGTTTATCCCAGGAATGACAAAATGTTATGCCATTAGATAACATTTAAATATTTTTATCAAATTAATAGATAAATGCAAACCAAATGGTAACCTAAATATATAAAGATGAGCATATATAAATTTTTCATTGTAAAAGATGTTAGTGTAATAGGGCTAGATGGGAACTTTAAAAAAGAACAATTGCTGAAACATTTATCAACAAAGAACTCTTGATGGTAAAATGTTAGAAATATTATTTGAAAATAATATTATAAGAAAATTATTCTCTCATTATTAGAGTTTATATTCAATGTTTTCTTGGTCATTGAAGAAGTCAGATATGTATATACAATAAAATCTGAATATAAATTAAGAAAATTAATGAGACACTAGTTAACTATATATGGGATCAGTGTGCATAAGCCAAATGTATTTTATATGCCAAAAGAATACTGTAAACATAATTGTGAAATAGCACAATTTTTTAGGTAACAAAAGTAGCAAAGAAAAATCCTAAAGGAAATATGTTAACAATGGAAGTTTGAAAACTTTTTGAGAAACCATCAAAGAAACTCAAAGTAAATGCTGATATATAATATTTTGAGTCTTGAAATTTTTATAGACTTAATACAAATTTAAGCAAAGTGCACATGAAGAACAAAGCCTCCTAAATAAACAAATTAATTTCACAATGAAATTGTGATATTTGGATAACAACTGATGGCTTGAACTACCAGAAAAGAGCCATAATAAACTGGTAGTATTTTGTCAGTGTATTATCGGTAAGATGTAGATAAACAGACCAGAGAAAGAAGGCAAACCTATGAATACAATGAAACTTGTTGTTTGGTAGACTTGATATTACTAAGACAGTTTCAGGTATGATTTCTTAAAAAGACACATTTATTGCTAATCACAAAAATATTAAAACTGGGAAAGTTTATTTACAATCTATAAACAATAAATTAGTAACATAAAGCGATGTAAAATAAAAAGACCATATAAATAGTAGGCAAATATATGAATTTATTTTATAAAAGATACAAAAATGTATGATAGATAAGAAAATATTGACTAACAAGGATTAGTTATTCAACCTTGGTGTGTCTTAGTTGGATATCTGTCAAGAGTGGATAATCTTAAACTATCTCATGAGACACTTCTGTTGATTAACCCAAATAATGCAGTGAGAATGTGGTTTATATGAAAATAAACATTCTAAAATAAATTTTATCAAAATTTTAACATTTTAAGTTATTGTTTAATAGCATTTGTCATATATATATATACGTATATTCCTTTAGGACATCTCTCACTAGAGGTCTTTAGCCAATTAATTCATTTAACAATTCCAATTGTATACTGTTAAGCTTTGTCTCTTAGTGAAGGTTATATGGAGATATATCATATGCACATTTAAGCAATTTTAAACTGAAATGTGTGTTCATATTATTTTCTGTATTATTTATACTATGTTTATAATAGTTCAGTATATTTTATATAGATAATGATATGTACCATTTAAAGATATGTTTTCATTTTTACTGACTTTATTCTTTCTATTTAATTATAAAAATATTTTTATCAAATTCTATATTTGGCTCTGCTTATTCCCTTTTACTTGCTTCTTTTTACTTGTTTTTTTTTGCTTCATAGTGCACATATAATTACTTTTGATCTTAATCTTTATTCTTTAGTTACAAACAGTTTTATACATGCTATATCCTTATGAGCAGTTATTGTAATTTCAGTTTCCTCTACAGTACTTAACTGAGGAGAAAATTTCAAAAGATCTAAATAATTACTCCTTTTGCTCACTTTATTATATATATATATATATTTATCTTGGCAAATAAGTTTATTACCTCTTATCTGAAACACATTACATGATTTAATTTATTGGATTCCACCAGAAAAAAAAGTCAGGAAAATATGTTTCTTGTTAAATTGTTCTTCCTATCAAAATGCAGGGTTAACTTGCAAAAGACTCCTCAGATTCAGTAAAACAGGTGCATACTCATTCAGAGGTAATTTTTTAAATTTTTTTGTTTGTTTGTTTGAGGCTGGGTCTCCCTTTGTAGTTCAGGCTGGCCTTGAACTCATTATGTAACCCAGGCTGGCCTTGAACTTTCAGTGATCCTCCTGCCTCAGCCTCCCGAGTGCAGGGATTACAGCTCATTCACACATTATAAAGATCTGCTTGTTTACTAAATCAAGTGTGTTTATTGTACTATTCAATTCTTTATGTCTTCTATTGTTATTCAGACTTCTGAAGAGATGTATTAAAATCCCCCACTAGAGTTACAACTTTTATGAATGTTTATTTACAAGACAGTTGTTGTTTAACCAATGTAACTGGTCATTTGTTTTGTGTGTTGTGACTGGTATATTTTCTCTATTCAGAGTATTTATCCTCCCTCCCCTATATATTGCTTTAATATCTGTAGTGATTTTAACTTTAATTTCATTTCACCATTGTGGCTTATGTCTGCTTTTAATTTTCATTTTTTGATATTTATTTGTCTGCCCCACTATTTTAATGTTTCCCTTTCACACTTTCTCTTTTTTTTGCTTACATTCTTTTATTGGTACATTTTAGATATGCAATATATTTACATTATCATTGGGTGCTTGTATCTGAATATGATATATCTTGATTCTTATTTTTTCCCTTTTCCCTGTGCTCCCTTCACCCCTCCACCCTTCCCTATTTACAAAGACTTTGTTTCCATTTTTTTCCTTTTCTCATAATATTTTCTTTCCCCTTCCCCTCCCACTTCCCCTACCCCTTTGGACCTTTTCTTCCTATTTTAAATGATCAATTATTCATTTTAATCCTTATTTACACTTTCAGTTTCTCCCACTAGAGAAACTATTCGCTATTTACACATATGTGTCCTATTTATTTCACTTAAGAGTGCGGCCTCAATATGCATCCATTTAGCTATAAATATCTCTAGTTTCTCATTCTTTATGGCTGAGTAGTACTCCATTTTATTAAAAAACAAACCAACCACATCTTCTTTATCCAGTTTCCAGTGGATGGGCACTTGGGCTGTTTCCAAGCTTTAGCTATTACAAATTGTGCTGCTATGAACATGGGTGCACATATATTGCTGTGGTATGATTCTTTTAATTCTTTTGAGAAGATACCCAGCAGGGGAATGGCTGAGTCAAATGGGACCTCAGCCCTAGTTATTTGAGGTATCTCCATACTGATTTCCACAGTGGTTGCAGCGGACCGCACTCCCACCAACAATGGAGAAGGGTTCCTTTCTCCCCACACCCCAGGCAGCATTTGTCATTGGTTGATTTCTTGATAGCAGCCATTCTTTCTGGGGTGAGATGGAATCTCAGTGCTGTTTTCATCTGCATCTCTTGAATGACCAGTGATGTTGAACATTTTTTCATATGTTTATTTGCTGATTTTACTTCTTTGTGTAAGAAATGCCTGTTCATTTCAGATTCCCATTTTTGAATTGGGTCTTTGAATTTGGGGGGTCTGATTGTTTTCAGTTCTTTAATATTATAGTAGTCCTTTGTCTAAGGACTAAAAATTTTTTCCCACATTGTAGGCTGTCTCTTAGCTCTGTTGATGGTTTCTCTTGCAGTGCAGAAGCTTTTTAATAAGGTGAGATCCCAGTTGTTGAATCTCTGTGCTAGTTCCCGGGCTACTGAGGTTTTGTTCATGGTCTTTTCCTATGCCAATGTCTTCAAGAGTTCTACCTAATTTATCTTCCAGCAAGTTTAGTGTTTCTGTTTTAATATTTAGATCTTTAATGCACTTTGATCTTAGTTTAGTGCATGGTGATAGATATGGGTCTAGTTTTAATCTTTGGCAGGTTGAAATCCAGTTTTTCCAACACCGTTTATTAAATAGGCTATCTTTCTTCCAGTGAGGGTAGTTGGCTCCTTTGTCAGAGATGAGGTGGCTGAGTATGTCTGGAGTTGTTTTTGCATCTTCTTATTTACTCCACTGATTCTTGGGTCTGTTTCTTTGCCATTACCATGCTATTTTTATCACAGTTGCTTTGCAGTATAGTTTCAAGTTGAGGATTGTGATACTTTCAGCCATGTCTCTGTTGCCTAGAATTGCTTTTGCTATTCTAGGTCTCTTCTGGTTCCAAATGAATTTTTGGATTGTTTTCTCTAGTTCTGCTTTCACACTTTCTTTTGCATGTATTTTTATAAAAAGGTGATTTTTTTCCCTTTAAACCAATATAGCAGTTTGTGTTTGAATGGAATTTATTTTCTTGCTCACAATTTGTGATGCCCAATACATTTGATTTTATTCTTTCATTCTTTTTGTTTACTGCTTATGCTGGTCTGGGCTCCTGAATTTTTTTCTTTCCTTTTTCATTTTGGCTGGTTCAATGACATCATTCTTTAATTTATTTTGCTGCTCTTTTCAGTTCTCTTGGTTGGTTAGTCATGCTTCTAGATTGCTCCCAAACAGTCCCATTGGTGCTGATTGTCCAGGGAAGTCATTAATACAGTGCCCTTCTGCCCTCAAGTGTGCTTTTGCTTAGAGGAAGTATTGCAAGGCCATTGTATTTATTCTCACTGGCTGCCTTCCTTTTTCCCTTGGTCATAATCATATATGTATTTCTTTACTATAATAAGGAAAGGAAGTGGCTATTTACATGACGGAGTTCTCATAGTCTTTCCCTTCAGCCTAGAAAGGCAATAACTTTCTTAAAAAATCATTTTGTTACTCCTTTCTCCTACCCTGTGAAACTTTGAAATGCTTTCATTCTTCCCTTTCTCAAAAGCTCTAAACTTAGGATTTTGCTTTGATGTTTTAGTTCATTTATTACAAATGTTATGAATATATATATATATTTTCCATTTCAGAAATTCTTATTTAGCATTTATATTAATTCCCAGATAGAATATTATCATTTCATTTGAAGTAACCCAGGATGGTTGCTCATTGTTTTCTCTTAGTGATTTCAGGTTTTGGTTCTGGTGTTTGCATATTTAAATGGAGTCTTTCTCCATTGTTTTAGTTGAAGTTTTGTGAGTAGCAGGCTTTCCTGTCTATATGTAGACTATAGTCTATATACCCAGTCTTTCCTGTCTATATGGTCTGTCCTGTCTTCCTGTGACAAGTAAGCTATCATAATGCACAGGGCATTGCTACAGTACTTTGAAAACTCTACAGTTTAATAGACTATGTTCTGGTTGGATCACTTCCTGCAGGATTCCATACAGTGTTCCACTTGCTTTTCACTCACTCTGAGAGTAGAGAATGCTTGGGTTGGTGTTTTCTCCTTTCTGCTCTCTGAGGTTCAATGGCTGTGTTACAAGTACAGTATCTGAAAATGGATCCACTGTTAGAGTATTAGGTAGCAGGTTTTGGTTCCAGGCCCTGGTGACAGGAGCTTATCCCTCTACTGCCTTGGGGGTAGAAAGGACACTGTCCTGCTCTTCACTTCCTCCTTAACTCAGTGAGGGCCGGGCATAAAACACACTGCCAACCCCTGTTCATCTATTATTTTGGCATAATTAAATACTTCTTGTATTTTCCTCGCAGACAACTATCGTTTCATTGGAGACAGATTCTGGGCACTTTCTTTTCTTCACTAATACCACTGAAATTGAAAGAATTATTAGGAATTATTTTGAAAAAATAAATTTGAATAAATTGAAAATCTAGAAAACAATTGAAAAAATTTCTGACACAAAGGGGCTACCAAATTTTAACAAAGCAGTATAAAATGCCTGAACAGATTAATATCAAGCAATGAAACTGAAGGAGTAATAAAAAATACCCTGAACTGAAAAGCCTAGGACTGGTTGGATTTGCTGCTGTATTTTTTCCAAACTTTGGAGAAGAACCAATACCAAGGTTCCTCAAACTTTTGAATATAAGAAAAAGGGAAGGAATGCTTTCAAATTAATTATATGAAGCCAGCATTACCCTGATACCAAAATCAGATATGGAGTCAACAATAAAGGAAAATTGTAGACCAATATTCTTGATGAACATAGATGCAGAAATCCTCAATAAGATTCTTGCAAACAGAAGGCAATAACTCACTGTCAAGATCTTTCACTGCCAAGATGGTTTCATTTGGGGGATGCAAAGATGATTCAACATACATAAATCAATAAATATAACATACCACATGAATAGAATCAAGGAGAATAAAAGCACAGGATCATCTCAATAGATGCAGAAAAAGCTCTCAACAATTTAACATCTTTTTGTGATAGAAATCCTGTTGAAAACAGGTATAGAAGTATCTTACCAGAAATTGATCAAAGTCATATATGACAAACACAACCAGTATCATACTGACTGGGAAAAAACAGAAAACATTTCATCTAAAATCAGAAACAGAACAAAGGTGTCCACTTTCAACACTCCAATTCAATATCAACCTAAAATGTTAGCCAGAGAAATCAGGCACAAGAAAAAGAAAATGAAAGGGATTAAAAATAGGAATGGAAGAAGCAAATTATCCTAGTGTGCAGTTGATATGAGTTTTTCCACAGTTGATATGACCTCTACAATGGTTTTAAAATACACTATAGATCAAATGGATTTAATGTATATCTAAAGATTGTTTAACACAACAGCAGAAAACATTCTTTGCAGCAGCCCACAGATCTTTCTCCAAAATAGAACACATTTTAGACCATAGCACAATTCTTCATACATACGAAAAGTTAAAATAATTCCATGTATCCCATCAGATCATAATGGAATGAAACTTAAAATCAACACTAAAGAGACCACCGGACCTACACAAATGGTTGAGGATTCAATAACACATTCTTGAACAATAAATGAGTCACATCTATTTCTACATAGACAGGGAAAGGATTTTTGTGTTTTGTTACCTAGTTGCTACTAGTGCTTAGCAGAGTGACAGAAGTAAGCTAATGAATGAATGGACACATTTTAGATGTAATGTTAAACAGCAAGATGGCATGAATTTTCAAGGTAGTTGATCATTGCAACTTTCTAAGGGATATCTGCTACTTTTCAACAAGACAATTTTTTTCTTTAAAAATGTGTGAAAAATACTCATTTCACTTAAGAAGAATAACAGTTAACAGTACAAATTTGCCATTTCTTTTTCAGTTGAGAGAGGAAATATAAAACACTAAGCATATAATGAATATTAAGAGGGTTAAAACCTCTGGAGATGAATTTTACCAGGGGTCTCCTGCAACATCACTTTCAGGACACACCTATTCCTCTGAACACTGTGGTTTCCATAGAGAACTGTGCATTTTTCTAAGTATAAACTTATGGTCTCATCATTTGGTCCTTTCCTGTGAAGGTGCATATAATTTGGTTTACAGTAGCTAAGGCCATGAGACAGCAGGACAGAAGTTAAATCATTATCTTTATTTAAGCCTGGGAGAACTAGATGAAGATGGATCCATGCTAGACAAGTGATGTCAACATGTGGTGATATTAAGGACAGCATAATGAAGACTTGAAGCAATGCTGACACTCAAAAGCATTTTCAGTCCTTTTATTTAAGAAGAGAAACCAATAATTTAGGTTACTACTATCTTATTGCCCTGAGTTTATTATTTATCCTAATGTCATCTCTTGTGTTCTGAATGAATATTCTAAAGGTAGACCCATGTTTAAAAGCCATAAAGGGAAGAAGGGAGAAAAGACTTCACTGTTAATCTGTGTGAGACAAGCAGCTTGAATTTTCAAAAGAAATAAATTCTTTCCCTTCTTTCCTTCCCCCTTTCCTTCCCACAACCCCTACCCCTTTGGACCTTCTCTTCTTATTTTAAATTATCAATTATTCATTTTAATCATTTTAATCCTTATTTACACTTTCAGTTTCTCACACTAGAGAAACTATTTGGTATTTAAACATGTGGATCCTATTTATTTCACTTAAGAGTATGGCCTCAATATGCATCCATTTAGCTAAAAATGTCTCTAGTTTCTCATTCTTTATGGCTGAGTAGTACTCCATTTAATAAAAAAACCACATCTTCTTTATCCAGTTTCCAGTTGATGGGCACTTGGGCTGTTTCCAAGCTTTAGCTATTACAAACTGTGCCTCTATGAACATGGGTGCACATACATCACTGTGGTATGATTCTTTTAATTCTTTTGGGAAGATACCCAGCAGGGGAATAGCTGGGTCAAACGGGACCTCTAGCCCTAGTTCTTTGAAGTATCTCCATACTGATTTCCGCAGGAAAAATGAGAAAAGAAAAAAAAGTGGTAATGAAGTCTATGTAAATAGGGAAGGGTGGAGGGGTTGAAGGCCGCACAGGTAATGGGGAAAAAATAAGAACCAAGATACATCATGTACAGGTACAAGCACCCAATGATAAATGTAAATGTATTGTATACCTAAAATGCACAAATAAAAGAATTTAAGCAAAAAACAACAACAGCAACAACAACAAAAGAAATAAATTCTTGGAAATTAATCATTGGATCAATAGAGTGATGCAATTAATTTCTATCTCTAGCTTCATCTTCTTACTAGTCTTATTTTCAGGGACTCTGAGTACATTTTCAAATGTGAAACGTGACAGTTTTATTGTGGCCCTTATATATAAAGTACTTAAAAATAAAACAGTCAATAAAGATGTCATTATAATTTGTATGTGCCTTTTCTAGATTTTCAAATGTTGGTATCATTTTTTTTCAGCCCCCTCTAAAGCTCAGATGGTAAGACTTACACTAATGCCATATCTTATGTCCAGCTTCTGCTGGTGCTGGTCTGGGAATAGAGAAGTGTAAGTGAATCATGAGTTGGTATCATCCTAAGGTGCTAACTCACTATTAAGTTTTCATACATTTTAGATTAGTTGTTTTTTATACTGTTATTCTATGCACTTAATTCTATAACTTCAATATTCTCATCTCTGAAATGTGAGCTGTTTTAAGTAGATAATATTTAGGCTTTATACAAACACTAGCATTAGTTAGTTATTTGGTTATTAATTTTAAAAGTATATTATGCACATGCCTGACAATGTATTAGTGATTAAGGGTTCACAAAGTTGACAAAGAAATTTTAAAACAACCTAAACTTTCCAAACTACTTGAGAAGGCATGACAGGCATGAATATGTAGGTAAGAATTTACAGTTTCATACAGTATCATTTTAGTAAGTGGACAAATGATATCTGTTATAGAATTTTATTTATCATCAAAGTTTGGAGTAGCCAGAGATCTTAGAAAGGAAGGGAGCTTCATTCAGAACACACAGAAAGCATAGACATTAGGCAGACAAGTAGGATTGAAGGATTTCATGGCGATCTTGAAAACAAGGATTTGGCTAAATAGGCATACTCTGTCAGTGGACATCTTACTGATTATTCTTGGGATTAAAATTTGAAGATGAACTGTGAAACCTGTAACTGATGTCAGTGTTTTAGCACTTTTCTCTTTAGGTTGCTTTACTGCCTCCACTTTTAAACATCACCTTCAGATGGTGTAATAATTTTTTTTTCACACACCATGACTCATTTAGGCAGCACATAAGTAGGAGAGCCGACTGTTTACTCACATTCCTCTTCTGTTCATTATTCTTCCTTCCTTCCTAAAGTTTCAAGTACTTTTCCCGGCCATTCCCTTTGCCTTTGAAGAAATTTAGCCATTGTTTAAGGGTGGATCTGCTAGCAATCTTTTCCCTTCCTCTTTTAGTTTTTTTTTTTTTTTTTTCCTGCGTCTTCGGTATCTAGATGTTTATTTTCCTTGATTTATGTAGGATAATTTCAGTGGATATAGAAATTGTGGTTGATAATCCTTTTAGCCCTTAAAAATTGTGCCTCTTTCTCTGGATTATAGTTTCAGATGTTTTCTGCTGTCCTTTAAATTGGTATTCGTCTATAGCCAATTTATGCTTCTCTCTGGCTGCTTTTTACTTGTTTTCTTTATCTTTAGCATTTAGCTCTTTATTCTTTTTATACTTCATGCTGCTGGGGATTGAACCCAGAGAGTTACATTTGCTAGACAAACATTCAACCTCTGAGCAATAGCCCCAGTCCCTATTTTTGATTTTAAAAGTTTGTTTATGATGAGTTTTGACCTGGGTTCTTGGAGTTTATTCTTTAAAGAGTTTGATTAGCTTATTGGTTTATATTTTTTCTGAATTTGGGGAATTTCTAGTTGTGATGTCTTTGAATACTCTTGAGGTACATGCTTTCTTCTCATCCTCAGAATCTCATGACAAAAATACCAAAACATTTGTTATCTTCCCACAGGTGCATGAGGGTATTCATTTGTTCCATTCTATTTATTCTGTTGCTCGGATTGGGTGGATTCTATTGATCTGTCCTCAGTTTTGCTGATTATGTTCTCTGTTATCTGCATCCTGTTATTGAGCACATCCAGTGAATTTCACATTATATTTTTGTTACTGTGCTTTCCATTTCTATAATTCCCATTACAGTACTTGTTAGATAATTGTAACATCTGACCCAACTTGATTTTCATGGTAGTTTCTTATTTTTCTCATTCAATTTGTGATTTTTTTAGCTCTTAGTATGATGTGTAATTTTCATTTGTATTCTAGACATTTTGGCTCTTTTAATAGGCCATTGTGGACATTTATTTATTTATTTATTTATTTATTTATTTATTTATTATTTTAGCAACCATTCACCTGTTTAGGTTTAGCACACATGTAGGCCCTTATCTTCTTCTGCTGGCTGTGGTACTAATGACAATATCCAGAATCTCTGTCATGCTCTTTTCGCCTTCTGGCTTTATCTTGTGCCACAGGGGTCTCACTGATCTCTTCTAGTCATGCTTGAGTAGTGACCAAAAAAGATTTTCCCAGTCCATGATGTCTGTTGCCTCTAAGTGGAAGTCTGCAGCACAAAGAAAAGTTGTTTCCCATCCAGATAGTTTTGCTTCAGTGTTTTCTCTGCCCATGGGAAATAGAGTGGATTTCCTGGGAAGGGACTTGTCCTCACAGGATCTTCTTTGCTTGTCTCCTTAGCTTCTCAAAGTGTCTTGGCATGAAAGAGGAGTCTCAAGTGAGTGGAAAATGGAGAAGGGCAGCATAACCTTATGTGCTTTTCCATCCCTCTTGGAAGTGGTGTTGGTTTTGCCTGTGTTTCTGGCAGGACACTCAACCAATTCCACAGGAAAATGAGCACATCTGGGCTTCCTTCTTTTCCTGATTCAGGCTTCTGAGACCTGGGTAACTTTTTCTGTTGGGTGGGTAACATAAGGTATCATGCTGCTATATTTTTTTTCTGGTCCTGAGTTCCTAATGCATTTGGCTTTATGGTTGTGCCTTTATAACTTCTCTTTTGCTTGTCTTGTGCATCATTTTAGGATTTATTCTTGTGCTTAATGGAGAGCAGCAGGAAGAGGCAAATTTTGTGTTACTTAGGTCAAAAGTCCTCAGAGCTCAAATGTGAACCTCTAACAACAAATGCTTGAAAAAAGAAAAGCAAGGCTTCACCAATGTGCTGAGAAGGACAAATTTAGCAAGGCAATTGATATTTCTCAAATCCTTCATCCTTTCACGCTCTGTCTCTATCTCTGTTCCTGTCTCTGTCTCTCTCTCTGTCTCTCTCTCTCCTCTTTCCCTCTCTACTCTCTCCTTATTCCTTTCTCTTAGATTCAACACCTATTATCAAACTGTTGTACACCTAAAATAAATGATACTTTTAAAGGAAATTTTCATCATCCCTTTCCATTATTGCCCTTGCATCTTAAATTATTTTATTTCTCAGATATTTATAATTTCTGAGTGTTCGATAATGTTTTCCACACTATTAGTACAGTCTAGAACCTGGAAATAAAACAAAGTTAAGTTTTGTGTGGCTTTTTTGTGACATTGTTATTTAGAACCTATAATCCTTGATATAAGGGTTTTCAGTATATTGGATTTACTTTCAAACATATTGATTGTTTACCTTTGAAAATAACAGTATATATAGTAATAGAAAAATAGTAAAATAATAGGTTAAAACATTTTAGAAATTGATTATTTGCATTATCAGAAATAGAAATTGAGAGTAAAAGAATGGGTTTTACCATATTTTGTTACAATTTTATTCTAAAGTTACTGTAATTAGGCTAACTTTTCAAACTCACATGTTTCCAGGAAATTCAGGTAATTTTTAAATTTCTTATTCCTGGATTAAGGATTAGCCAAATTAAATTTCACATACACTCACCTGGATCACTGTGATTATAGGGATTATTGTGCGTAATATGAATGAACATTTGTTTAGCTTTCTTATCATGTTCTTTTTTAGCATCCTAGTGAACACAACATGGAACTGATGGTTCCAATGGATTATTTTGTTTCCATTTAGGGATTCTCATTTTTTCCATTACTGGGGATTGAACCCAGGGCCTTTGCACTGAATTATATCCCTAGTCCTTTTAAAATTTATGTACTTATTTTATTTTAAGATGGGGTTTCACTAAGTTGCCAAGTTAGGTTAGAATTAATGATCATACTGCCTCAGCCTCTCAAGAATTCTAGGATTACAGACAGATACAACTATAACTGGCACTTTCTAATTTGTTCCAAAATTTGCAGTAGTTTGTTACTTTTGATATTTTTGCAAAAATTGTCTCAGTATGCCTTAATATGGGCTCATTATCTTCTTACATGTACAATATGTTACATTTAGAGTTTTGAAAATAGAATGGCATGGAAATAAAACATAAGCCTGAATCAGACCAAACAACCCAAGATACATGGATTCCTTATGATAAACCCTAGTACACTTTCAATATTCCATAATAAAATCAGCATTATAGTTTGAGCATGTACTCTTTGGGATCTTTAATATAATCATCTTGATGTCCATTTAAAGGGATGTGAGTTGGTAGAATTGTAGAATTCTGGACTGTAGAATAGATATTTTAATTTTTGATTAATCATCATAAATATATTGATTTTCCTAGGGGAAAATATATCAGTTTCTCTAATTTCATACAATATTTAGCTGACATTTTTAAGTAGTTAATACCAGAGCAAAAATCATTTCTAGCTAATGCGCCCAGTAAGAAATCAGACTTATTTGCGCCAACTTTCTGGTGAGAGAATGTACTGAAAGGGTTAACACTAAACAGAATTATGTTTAAACTTCAATTAATAATTAATATTTTCATGTGTTGCAAAAACTTTCACAAAGAAAACATTTCACCATGAAAATTATCCCCTAAGTCTGTATTAGTTTTTGTCATTTTGTGCCATATTTTCTGTGTACAATGACTCTAACCCCGCATTTCCTTATTAATTTGTGGGACCGGAATGTGTATAATTATACCTATGAAATATGTCCTCTGACTCCTTTTCCTGTCATATTCCTCTTCATCTCCATTTATCATCATCATAATTGCCATTTTAATTGTGTCATCATAATCTTCATTAAGCTACTGTTTATTGACAAATTATGTGTAAGACACTGTGTTAGCACACCTATTGTATAAAATATTATTATGCATTTTTGTCATGTTCTATACAATACAATTAGAAATACTTTTAGAAATAGGTTAAATATTAACCTTGAAAAATTCATTTTGACTGAGAATAAGGTTTTACTAGATACCCAATTATGGGTTTCTCTCTACATAATTATTGTTAATTAACTATCATATTTTAGAAATTTAAGAGTATAAATAGCCAATTAATGTACTAATAAACAGTAAATGAACTTCATTTATTGTACAAATGCTAAGGTCAGTCTCTGTTAAGTAAGCTTTATAGTTACCTGAATTAAATTTTAAACGTGTTTACCGTTAGCATATATTATTATTTGTATTGTTCAAGGGGAGAAATACAATGCTTAGAGAATGTATATAACTTTCTTGTGCTTATATAATGAAGATATGGTGAAGTTAGAATTGAAATTTATGTTTGCATCACAGAGATGGAGAATCAGGTGGAATCTAGATTTATACTAGTTTATTATATAAATCTAGTTTCCATTGGTTCATTTTAAATACTGCAGAAATTATTTTGAGTTGTTGCTCTGTTCATACACTTAAATGAAGAAAACCATGGATTTTTTCCCTTATATTTACTTGATTTTTCTTATAATTGAGAATTATTTGGATTGTTTATTTTGATAGGTTAGCTTTTAACTACCATATGGATTCATATTTAATGCGTATTATTACATAAAATCTTACCAGCTGCTGACCCTGGTCTCTGTAGATCATGAATAATGGAGAGCACATCAACCTGAGGTCCTAGGACAAGGTGAATTTAGGACACCACTGCTGGTTCCTGGTACCTCATCCCTGATGTGGCAGTAGGTGTTCTTTGGCTAACAGCAAGTACCCAAACTCTGAATGCCCCTCTGACATTTCTGAACATGCTAGCGGAAATTTCCACCTCCACACCTCTTCTAGGACATCAAAATTCAGAAAAATTCAGGTGCATCTTTGAATATGTACTTATCAATCCAGTGACTTAGTTTTCATCCTCCTTGTATTTCAAAAGTGTCTACAACCCAGTACATTGTATCTTCTATATCATTTCATTAGTCTGAATTTTACTTTTCGGTTTAAACAGGACATTCCTTCTCATTGCTATCTTTTTTTTTTTTTTTTTTTTACTAAAAATAAACTACTTTTACTTTTACAGTTACCTTAAAATAGTAATGTAGACATGTGAGCTACTCTGCGATTTGTTCACATTTATGAATGTTTATAATTTGAGGTCTGTTTGTAACTGTGAAAGTTCACAACTCAAATGGTCGTAAGTCAGGGACTTAATGTATATAATATGTAGCCCCCCTCTTTTTTATTTGTACCAGGGATTGAACTTGGGACCTTATGCTTGCAAAGCAGGCAGTGGAACCACTGAACTAAATACCTGGCCCAATATGTAGCCTTTTATGTCTGTCTTCTTTCACTCAGAAAAATATTTTCAAGGTTTATCCATATTATGGAATATGTCAAATACTTCATTCCTTTGTATTTTTGAAAAATCTTTCATTGTATGGATAAACCCACTGAATGGCACTCCGGGTTATTTAGTGAAGTAGTGAGACGCTTTCTCAAAATTTAAAAGAGGACTTGGGAGTGTGTGAAGGCCTTGGATTCAATTCTCAGTAAAAAACAACAACAACAACAACAAAAAAAAACAAAGAAAGAAAACAAATAAAGGCTGAGGCAGGAGAATCACCACAAGTTCGAGGCCAGCCTGGGCTATGTAGTGAGTTCAAGGTCAGCCTGAACTACATAGTGAGAGCCTGTCTCAAAAAACAAAAAACAGGGCTGGGGATTTAGCTTAGTGATACTGTGCCTGCCTCGTAAGCACAAGGTCCTGAGTTCAATCCCCGAACTGAAAAAAACCCCCACCAAAACAGAAATAATCTAAATAAAAAATGAATGCTTAAGTTTGTATTGAC
The DNA here is from genome assembly GCF_053883595.1 of Heterocephalus glaber. Taxonomy (NCBI): domain Eukaryota; kingdom Metazoa; phylum Chordata; class Mammalia; order Rodentia; family Bathyergidae; genus Heterocephalus; species Heterocephalus glaber. The sequence goes on along the minus strand of NW_028258142.1, from coordinate 10,096,350 downwards.
AACACAGACATGGTGACACACTTCTGAAATCTTTGCACTCAGGAGACCGGGACAGGGAACAGGATCGCTGTGAGTTTGAAGCCAGCCTGGGTTACAGAGTGAGTTCAAGGCCAGCTCGAACTGTATAGTGAGATTTTCTCTCTAAACAATAACAACAAATTTTATGATGATTCATTTACTTTATGATATTTGATTTCTTTTTTTAAAAGGAAATTTATATTCTCAAGTGTAGTTAAAATATGTAAGTTCTCATGCAGAAAGACGTTTAACTTCTGATGTTGGTGTGCTACAACTCACACATTTGTCATAAAGCTTACTTAACCCAGTTAGTTGATGTGAATAATTAATAAATAATGCTATTGACTTAAAAGTTTTCCTTCAGTGTAATTATAAATTCTTTCAGTTCTCCACCAGCCATGTGATGGTAATTACAGTACTGGAGATCAAACTCAGGGATCCTCTACCATGGGGCTATAACTCCAGCCTTTTGACAGATATTTTTTTTATTTTGAGACAAGTTCTCATGAAGTTGCTGAGGCTGGACTCTGACTTTCAATCCTTCTGCCTCAGTCTTCCAAGTAACTAGAATTACAATAACTGGCTCGTATTTTCACTTAATGTTTTATTTTAATAAATAATTATAATTAATTTTCCTTGGCACTGGGGATTGAATCTAGGGAGCATAGGAGCAGAGAGTAGAACAGTGATTACCAGAGCCCAAGAAAGGTGTAGGGAAGGCGGGGATGGAGACAGGATGCTTAACAGATATGAGGATGCAGCTGGATAAGAGGCATAACTTCTAATATTCTGTAGCACAGTCATGTAGCTAAGGTAGAAAAAAATTATTGATTATTGCAAAATGCCTAGTAGAGAACACTCTGAATGCTCCCAACCCAAAGAAACAATACATGTCTAAGGTGATAGATATGCCAATTTCCCTGCACTGATCATGACACATTGTACAGATGTATTAAAATGTTGTTTTGCACCCCATTAATATGAACAGTTACCAGGGATCAATTAAAAGACGAAATATTTCACTTAATGTGGTGCCACATGCTCAGGAGGCTGAGGGCGAGGATTAAAAGCTGGAGGCCAGTTTGGGCAACTCAGCAAGACTCTGTTTCAAATAAAATAAAAAGGATTGGGGATGTAGCTCATTGCTATCTTACACATTAGTCTGTGTAAAAGAAATTGTCTTGCAATGATCCATTTATGAAGTGGAAACCAAGCCACCTGTTGCTGGACATGTTCACCATCTATGTTTTGGTGTCCACTGCCCAGCCCCATTTCTCCTCCTCTTTCTCAGCTCTCCAGGAGTCTCACATACCAAAACTCACTTCTGCTTGGTGTTGAAGGATTTAAAGAAAATCTCCTTTCCTTAAATTTTATGTTTTATATATTCTATTATCAAGTAAGCTAACAGAAATTGAAATTTCATGGAAAATGTGATAGAATGTTTTTAAATAAATGCAGTTCTTATCACACTAATATTGCTTCATAGTTTTTATCTCCTAGTGAAAACTAATGTTCTACAAAACAACACTGTTCTCTAGTGTTGTTAGAGAAGGACAAGTCTTACATCTTTAATTTCTTTTTTTCTTAAATTCTTTTATTGGAATATGTTAGTGTGCAACAACATCTTTAATTTCTTAAGAACTGTTTAAAGTTTCTTTAACTATTGTGAAGACAGTAGAGTTTCCATATACCTCATACTCAATTTCCCTTTATATAAATCGCACATTAGTGTGGTGTGTTTATCATAAATAATAAGAGGATATCAGTGCATTATTAAAACTTCTTTCAATGTTTCATTCAGATTTCTTTAATTTTCTCTTAATGTTCTTCTTCTGTTTCAGGATCCTGACAAAGATGCTGTATTGGATTTAGTGGTTATGCTTTCATAGGCACATGATGGTTGTGACCATTTCTTAAACTTTGCTTTAATAATTCTACAACTTACTTTGCTTAGGTTATTTTAAGAATTGAGAATTACTGGCTGAGTGTTTTGTGGAATGTCCCTCAATAAGAATTTTCTCATTTTTTCCTAATGAGTATATTGGGGAAATATATTTATGAAAGGAAGACTTCATTGGTAAAATGCTATTCTCACCCAATATCAAAAGTACATATTATCAATAAGACATGTTATTGTGTATTCATAAATACTTTATACTTGAGTTACTATAAAAATTAATAATATCTATTTTGTGTTCAAATTATTCCAGCTTAAGATATGGGGAGCCTTTTACTTGGTTCCTGTCTTTTTCATGTTTCATCATTTTGGGCTTTGAGTCCCTTCTTGTTTTGGGCACTATGAGATGCCCTGAACTTATGTTGTGTATTTACTGCTTCAGTTCAGGAACCAACTGTGTCTTCAAAGAGCCTAGTTATTTTCAATAGAGAAAGGTGTTACAAACTAGATTCTGTACCCTAGATAATCTAGTCTATACAGAAGTATTGTTGCTTCTATGCTCCTGTGAAACAAGAAAGATATATGTATTCATAGTAACCCATGAATATGTATGTATGCATATATATTTATCCATGTAATCTCTAGTGTCCTGTCAGTGGTCTCTCTAGAGGGAGACCAGAGACCCCAGAGAGCATCAACCTTTAAAGAAAGAAAAGGAGACAGCCTGAGGGATGAACAGCAGTTTATTCTCCTGACACTGTTCGACAGTCACAAAGGAAAAAGGTAAGGCTTTTATACATATAAGAAAGCAGCTTAGTCATTCTGGCTATTGTCTTTTTGGTTTTAACATCTGGTGATAACAAGTGACTCTAAGTGACTCATAAAAGCTACAGGCGAATTTACATGTCCCTTGTTTCCATGCACTGATCCATACACCTAAGAGTACACTACAGCTGTCTTCTTATCAGACAGTATCAAGAAAGTAGGGCGACCTCAGCAGAAGTCAAGCCCACCAGCCCACCACAAACATCACAGATGTACATAGTGAACTGTATCTCTCTCACCACCCATAGAGTCATTGGGTCCCAGTCCTCTGACCCCGGACAATGGTTACTAAGAAAGCTAGGAAAAGTTTTTCTCCCATAAAACTTTTACAACATCTCTTAAAGTTTCCTGGAATTCTTTGAACAAACAGACTTGTGGAAATTCCCAGAAATGATTTCTTAATTTTCTCAGTTAACAAACTTCTTGTGATCTTATTCTTACAACTAGATAACTAAAATTTCCCCAAATTCCCCCTTTTTTATTTTATTTAGGCTAAATTTTTTATTATAACATTGAGAAGATCAAGAGACAGGATCTTGAAATGCCAGGAAAGTAGACATCTTATGCTGGCTCAATTAGATGTTTGGTCTTTCTATAATTTTATAAAACAGCAAGAAATATAATAAAAGAGGAAATAATATTGAAAAAATCATCCTTAAATCCATTAATTATTGTATAAAGGGAATAGAGTTGGTTTCTGTTTTTGTTTTAGCATATAAGTAATTCCTTTTTGGGGGCACAATCCCATACAATAAGGTAGGCATTATATGCCGCAACATGATAACAACAAACATATGGTAACAATTATGACTACAAGAAAAAGCTGTTTTAACCATTGCATATTAGGCAACCATTGGGTTAACCATTGAAACAAATCTCATCCTAATTTTTTATTATGTATTTTTTTCTGTCAATTCTTCTAATTGTTTTACTTTTTCTTGAATCCCTGGGCTATTGTCAGTCATATTAAAACAACACATATTTTTGATTTTCTTACATCCTTGATGATGGAGCAAGAGTAATATTGTTGCCCTATTGTTTAGTATAGCCTGTCGGGTATTTTTGTAACCCCTGGTTAATTAATGTCAAGGCAGATGAGGTAGTGTTTAGACCTTTGACCACCTTGTATGCCAATTTTCATACCGCCTTTTCTGTGTGAATTCCTATGGCAGGCTGAGCAAGCACAGATGTTATCATAGGTATCACTTGAGCATCTGTCAAGAGACCTACATCATCATCACATCCTGGTTCAGTATAGGGTGACCAACGTTTAATTCTTTTGGGTGCTATCAAATCAGTTCGATCTGGCAATATTATGGCCAAGAGACTTAGGCAGCACCGAGTCTCAAACAAGTACAGGCCATTTTTTCTACCTTTGTAATCTTGGACATTTTGTAGTACAATTTTTATATATAGCACGTTGTGTATTGTTTAACATAATCATCTGAGGTGTATATAACTTAATAACATTTTTAGTTTCAAATAAGAGGGGGTCCCCCAATTGTAACTATTTTTATACATAAGACTTTTTCCTGGGATGTCTTTAAACAGGGTATAAGGTCGTATCAGACTCAAGGGAGTGTACACCGGGATGAGACAACTCCCTAATATATAATGTAAATTTACATCTACAGCTAAACAGAACTCAGACAAATTAAGTGATTGTGTCAGTTGAATACAAACATTACCAGCAAGGTCTAATTGTTTTTGGAGTAATATTGCCAATGTTCCAGAAAACAATGACTTAAAAATAATGATCATAATAAATGTCAAATTATGGGTCAATATAGCAAACATTATCATTCCCAACAAAAGGAATCCATCTGTTTCCCTTTTTACCTCTTGGACTTTATAAAATTTTTTGTTTGAATCTAAGAACATTTTGTTAGAATAGAGAGGGAAAGTCCAAAAGGAATCATGAATGTATATTATAGGTTTTACATTTATCCAATCTTTAATTATAATAGTACTAGTACCATTTTGAGGGGCCCAATAATCATAATCTGACATACTTACACCTACCTGAGCAGTAGATGAATTTAATAGAGATATTATAATAAGGAAGAAAAGTACTGAGCGTCTAGGCTCAGGGGTGCGCTGGACCCATGGATGACATGTAGTCTCAAGCCTTTGTTAACAGATTAGTTAACATATCCCAATCAGGGAGTTTGGAATGGTATTAAGCATGAGACATTTTCTTTCTTTTTCTCTTTGGTTTAAGAGGGAGCTTTCTAATTTTTTTGAATGACCTTTTTTTTTTTTGATCCTTCTGGAATAGTGCTTAAAGGTTGTTTAAGCACTATTTGTTTTTGGAGATCCATTGTCCAAGTTATTGTCTTGACTCCAGAATTTAATTCTTCATTCAGGAAGCCAGATTAGGGTCATTCTGCCATCTGTGGAAATATAAGCATATCCTTTCCCCTTTGTAAACATTTTTCCTGGTGTCCAATTATCATGATCTAATTTTACCCAGACTGGTTGAGGTGATTTTGATTCAATTTTTTAAAAATGTTTTTCAGCCCAAGATTCAATGTCTCCTTGTGGCAAATTTAAAAAATTTAAGGTAAAGTAATATGTAAAAGTTGATGTGGTGTTTGTATTAATTGCTTCATAAATTTCTTATAGGTTACATATTGTTCTTCACCTAAGGAATCAATTTCCTTTCCCCCATATTTCCCTTTTTTTATTTCATTTAATTGTAATTTTAATGTATGATGAGCTCATTCTATAAGTGCTTGTCCCTGAGGATCATAAGGAATGCCAGTAACCTGTATAATATGATATTTCTGTAAACATTTTTAAAATTTTAAACTAGTAAACGTAGGCCCATTATCCATTTTTATAGATCCAGGAACTCCCATTATAGCAAAACATTTTAATCAATGAACGATAACATGTTTAGTTGATTCTCCTGTATGAGCAGAGGCCCATATGAATTTGGAATAAGTATCAATGCATACATGTAAATAACAGAATTTGCCAAATGGAGGATAATGAGTAACATGCATCTGTCAAATTTGATCTGGTCTTAAACCTCTTGGATTAATTCCCATTTGCCCTTGTTTTAAGTGTAGTGGATAACAAATTGGACATGATCTAATAATTTTAAGGGCTTGGGAATATGAAATTTTATATCTTTGATGTAGCCTTCCTGTATTAGTATGTAAACTATCATGTTTTTGTTGAGCATTGTTGAAATAAATTAGATCTTTGTTAGGACATGTCAATCTATCTGTTTGATCATTGCCAAAAGTTAAAGGTCCAGGCAAATTGGAATGTGCCCTTATATGAGTATTATAGATAGGCTGTTGTCTTTTTTTGATCAAGACTTGAATCTCTTTAGTTAGAAATTGTATTATGGATGAAGAAGTGCATATAATGGCAGTTTCTAATTGATTAATCAAATTAACCATATACATTGAGTCTGCAACAATATTAATAGCTACATTAGGCTTCCATTGTAACAGAGCTAAGACAGCAAACAATTAATTTTGTTGTGTCATATGATATGGGGTGATATAACCTTTTTTTCTTTGGGTGACCATATAACAGCCTGCTTTTCCTTGGTGTCATCTAAAAAATAAGTTTCTGTTTTTGTAAGGGGTTTAGTAACAATGATTTTATTAATAACTCATTTTGTCATGATAAAAAAATTCCACATTTTTCCTTTAGGGTAATGGAACATTATATTTCCAAAATAATCTGTTAGTGTTAATTGTAAAGTATCTGTTTTTATTGTTTCCTCAAATTGTTCTTTGGTAAATGGTAAAATAACATTATCTGGTTCTTTTCCCAATATTTGTTTGTTTTTGGTTTTTCCTCCTAAAATTAATTTACCAATTATACTAACATATGAATTAATAGAAGAATATTTATGTTTAGAATGTATCCATTCTAAAATTTCTTGATCTTGAATCAAAACTCTAGTAGGATATAATTTAGTGGGAAGGATCATGAGCCCTATAGCCAATTCCAGATCAAATCTTGTTAGCATATTATTTTTAAAAGCTTGTTCTATCAATTGTAACTCTTTTTTACCTTCTGGAGTAAGAGTTCTGGGGCTGTTTAAATCTGGATCTCCTTCAAGAGTATTAAATAAATTTGTTAAATTGCCAGTAACAATGACTGAATCAGGATGGAGCCAATTAATATTACCTAACAATTTTTGAAAATCATTTAATGTTTTTAATTTACTTTTATTAATGGTAATTGATTTAGGAATTATTTGTGTATTGGTAATTTGAAAACCAAGATATTCAAAGGGTGTAGTCTGTTGAATTTTATGTGGGGCTAAAAAAAGTCCAGCCTCCGTTAATGTCTCTTGTACAACAAAAAAACTTTTTGAAGCCTTTTGTCTATCTATATGGGCTATCAAAATATCATTTATATATTGAATGATCATAGCTCTTGGAAATTTTTGTCTGACAGGTTGTAAAACAGTACCTACAAAGGCTTGACACATAGTAGGGGAATTTATCATTTCCTGTGGTAAAACTGTCCATTCATATTGTTCTAAAGGTACCTGAAAATTAATGGAGGGAATGGAAAAAGCAAATCTAGCAGTATCATCAGGGTGTAATGGGATAGAATAAAAGCAATCTTTAATATCTACAATAATTAAAGTCCAATTTGTTGGTGTGGCTGTCGGGGATGGCAGTCCAGGTTGCAGAGCTCCCAGCAGTAACATGTTATTATTTATTTTTCTGAGATCAGTAAGCATTTTCCATCTACCTGATCTTTTTAAAATAACAAACACAGGAGAATTCCAAGGGGAAGTAGATGATTGAATATGTCTTAATTTTAATTGTTCTTTTACCAGTTGTTTAAGAGCCTCCAGTTTTTCTGCTGTTAGGGGCCATTGATCTACCCAAAGGGGGTCATCATTTTTTCAATTTAATTTAATGGGTTCTGGAGACTTTACAATGGCCCTATCCAAAATATCTTAAACCGGATTTGTCATTTGGGCTTTGTCCATTATTGGGAATGGGAGTAATTAATCCCTGTTCATTTTGTCCAATGTCCAGACCAGGGGTGTAACCCATTTTTTCCATCATTTTTTGACTTTCTTTAGAGTAGGAGTTTTGAAAAGGTATAACAAGATGGGCATGAAATTATTGTAATAATTTTCTTCCCCATAAAGTTATAGGTAATGGCATAATCCTAGGCCTAATAGTTGTTAATTGTCCTTTTGGCTCTTCAGCCCTATATATATGAGCAGCTCTTAGAATCTTTTTTATTCTTTGTGTTCCTACTCCTTGAGTATGACATGGCTCTTTCACTATTGGCCACAATTTAGGCCAGTGTTTTTCTGAACAGTCTGCTCTGGTATCAGCTAATCCATTAAATAATTTGCCATTGATTTTTATTTTTAATAAAGGTCTTTGATCAGTAAGTTTTTTGACCCAATTTACAGATAAACCAGTGCTTCCAAAACCTCCAATTCTCATTTTATCTGACTATCCAATGGCTTTATAAGGTAAAACTGATATTTGAGCTATTTTATCACCCCTTTTAATAGGCCAATAGACAGGAGAAGATGTCAATATTATTATTTCTCCTATGTAGTCAGAATCGATGAGTCCTGTAGGAACTATAATACCTTTAGATGTTAGCATAGACCGTCCTAGAATTAAAGCGCAAAAGTTTTATGGTAGAGGCCCATAAATTCCTATTCAAACTCTAGCAGGTAAGTATCCAGGTGAGAGGACAATGTCTTCCAAGGCAGGAATGTCTACTGTGGCACTTCCTGTGGTGGTGGGACACAGTGATAAGAGGGAAGTTTTTTGAATAGGAGGATTGTTGATAGGCTTCATCATCTCCCAATTTTGACTTGTCTGGGGGACTGGGATAACCCCTGGGAAGCAGTTTTCTGACTTTACTCTTTTTGTCAAAGGATTTCCCTCAATATCAAATTTAGATCTACATTCATTAGCATAATGTTTTTCCTTTTTGTATCTTGAACATAGCCCAGGTCCCTTATATTTTTGTAGTGCTTTTTGGATTAAATGATGGTTCATTCTTTGACATAGGGCAATTTTTCTTTATATGTCCCTGTTTTTCACATTGAAAACATCCTGAAGATAATTTTTGTTTGTTAGAGTTTAAGGCCTGAGTCAAAAAAGCTGCATGTATTTTAGCTTTATAAGTTTCTGATTCCTGTTCTCTACAAGCTTTAATATAATCATATAAAGAACCTGAGTCTTTTATAGGTTTGATAAGGTGACGGCAATCCGCAGTTGTATTTTCATAGGCCAACATTTTTAGCAACATTTGTCGAGCCTCTTCTCCTTCTACTTGTCTTTGAATAGCTCCCTCTAATTGAGAAACAAATTAAGTATATGATTAGGAGTTTCCTTGTCTAATATTAGTACAATATATATATATATTAGTGCCTGACCAGCATTAGTATTAAACTGTCCATCTCCTGCTAACATATCAGCAGTGATATGTTGATTGTTAATGTTGGCCATATTACATCATACCTGTTCTTTAATTCCTTCTTGACACCACATTTTCCATTCCAAGAATTGAGAAGGTGGCAACAAAGCTTTAGCCAATAAATTTCAATCACAAGGTGTCAAATGGCCCACAGTTCCAGCTAAGTTTCCAATTAGTCCTAATGTATAATCACTCTGTATACCATAATCCATTGCAGCCCTTTTTAAATGTCTGAAAACATTTAAATCCCAGGGTTGATATTGCCTTTGGCCCTGTGCATTTACCATAATAGGATAAGCCATTTGTGGGGCTGACAATTCATCCTCAAAACTTAAAGTTTTTAGTGCAGTTTCAAATTTTGTTTGGTCATGTTGAACGTGCACAGGAAAAATCATTTTTTTAGAATGAACCCAAAAACTTTTTTGTGAATAGTAATCTTTCTCATTTTCATCTTCCCCTGAGCTATTTTTTGAGGAGGAAGAAGAATCAATATTAAATTCCTGTGTTTTGTGATTTTGGAGAGGATACGATTTTGTCATGGGCTGTGTTTTAGATTTGGCTTTTAAAGATTTATTATTGTTTTTAAATAATGGCATAGGCTATCTATGGGTCCTAAAAGATCTTGTTGCATGGGCATAGTTTTATTAGACATTTTTGCTCCTTGTGCTGATGAACAAAGGTTTCTAATTTTTTCTTTGGCTGGAGTTAGCATAGAAGGAGCCAAGAGTATAACTTGAAGGGGAGGTAAAGGAGCCAAAGGACAAGGAAACCCTTCTTTATCAGATTTATCATCCTTATCCTGAAGTATAATTTGAATTAAATCATTTGTCACTTTTTTTTATCTTCCTCAATTAAACCTTGTTCTTTAAGACCTAATTTAGCCTGATCTGATAACTCTGTTCGTGCAGTTAAACCTTCAGCACAAATGAAGAACAAGCTGTATTGCAATAGCAGTTCCCCCAAACCTGTCATCAATCATTATTCCTTTTCTATAAGCCTTTCAAACACAAGCAAGCACTTCACTCCATTTATCCTCTGACCAGCCCTGCTTGAACTTAGCCAAATTATAAAATCTGTTTGCCATATGCAAACATCATTTAATATTCTCCTTATGGATCTGAAATCCAAACCTCTTTGATAAATTTTAAGGTTTGATATGGCTTCACCAAACTGTGAAGACCCCTTTCTCATTGTTACCCAGAAATTTCTGAGTCTTCCCTGACTCACAGAATGTCGATCACTCCCTCATTTTTACCTTATCTCTGCTGAGAGGATTCAAGGTCCCTGTTCGAGTGCCACTTGTCAGTGGTCTCTCTAGAGGGAGACCAGAGACCCCAGAGAGCACCAACCTTTAAAGAAAGAAAAGGAGACAGCCTGGGGGATGAACAGCAGTTTATTCTCCTGACACTGTTTGACAATCACAAAGGAAAAAGGTAAGGCTTTTATACATATAAGAAAGCAGCTTAGTCATTCTGGCTATTGTCTTTTTGGTTCTAACATCTAGTGATAACAAGTGACTCTAAGTGACTCATAAAAGCTGCAGGCGAATTTACATGTCCCTTGTTTCTGTTCACCAATCCATACATCTAAGAGTACACCACAGCTCTTTTCTTATCAGATGGTATCAAGAAAGTAGGGCGACCTCAGCAGAAGTCAAGCCCACCAGCCCACCACAAACATCACAGATGTACATAGTGAACTGTATCTCTCTCACCACCCATAGAGTCATTGGGTCCCAGTCCTCTGACCCTGGACAATGGTTACTAAGAAAGCTAGAAAAACATGTTTTTCTCCCATAAAGCTTTTACAACATCTCTTAAAGTTTCCTAGAATTCTTTGAACAAATAGACTTGTGGAAATTTCCAGAAATGACTTCTTAATTTTCTCAGTTAAGGGGGAGGCAGCTTCCGCCAAGGCCCAGCTGCCACAGAGTCTGAACTGCCGGGACAGGGTGCTTCACACCCGGGAGCAGCCCCACCTCTGGGGCTGAGACGCCTGCCTCTGCCCTTCCTACTTTCTCTGGTGATCTGGGTGAACCTCTCTGTAGGTGGGCTCATTAGTGGAGTTATGCTTAGCATCCCCACGTGGAGAGACATGCCCAAAATTGGGAGCGAAGTGACTCTCAGCCTCCCACTTCACCCAGGGAAGCAGGCTTGCTGAAGCTGGAGCCAAGAGGGGACCACGGGAGGGACACAAGTCAAATGCCTGACTTCACCCAGTCCGATCCACAGTGCAAAGAGTGAATCCATTATAACCCAGGTGGAGGAGAAGGCAGATTTTGTGATTATTCCCTCAGAAGGAATAGAGAACAGAACAGAGGAGACAGACTCTCCATTACCTCGAGACTGGTGGCCAGGGAGCCCTGGAACCTATCTGGGGACCTCATGGGGAGAACAGCTGTTGGAACAACAAGAACATTTAGAAAAAGAAAAGGAGGAAGCAAAGAAAATGATAGCAGGACTACAGGCCTTACTGTTCAATGGATCCTTACCTGAAGATGAACAGGAGAGGCCCCTGGCCCTCTGTGAACCTGGAGTCAATCCTGAGGAACAGCTGATTATAATCCAGAGTTGTCTGGATCAGAGTATGGAGGAAAATCAAGACCTAAAGAAAGAACTGCTGAAATGTAAACAAGAAGTCAGAAATTTACAGGGGATAAAGGATGCCTTGCAGCAGAGGTTGACTCAGAAGGACACATCTGTTCTTCAGATCAAACAAGAACTACTGAGGGCAACTATGGACAAAGATGAGCTGCATAACCAGAATGTAGATCTACAGAGGAAGCTAGATGAGAGGAACCGGATCTTGGGTGAATATAAAAAAGAGCTAGGGAAGAAGGATCGCCTCCTTCAGCAGCAGCAGGCCAAGTTGGAAGAAGCACTCTGGAAACTCTCGGATGCCAGTTACCAGCAGGTGGATCTAGAATGGGAGCTAGAACACAAAGATGTCCTTTTGGCTCATTGTATGAAAAGAGAGGCAGATGAGGTGACCAACTAGAACAGTTACAACTCTCAAAGCAATGGCTTTCTCATTCCAACGGTAGGAAAAGGAGCTACATCCATCACTCACAGAGGGACCAGTGACCTGCAGTTTGTTTGAGATGCTCTGTGAAGCCTTCACAACAGCTTCAGTGGCCATGACCCTCAGCATCACACCATCGACAGCTTGGAGCAGGGCATCTCTAGCCTCTTGGAGTGCCTGCATTTCATGGAGACACAGAAGAAACAGGAAAGAAAGGTTCAGGGCAAGTCATCCAGAACTCAGGCAGGCAGTGAATACCGGGAATCTTGGCCACCTCATTCAAAATTGCCTCACTCACAGAGTTCTCCAGCTGTCAGCAGTGCCTGCACTAAAGTGCTCTATTTCACTGACCAGTCACTTACGCCCTTCATAGTCAATATACCAAAGAGGTTGGGGGAGCTGACATTGAAGGATTTTAAAGCAGCTATTGATCAGGAAGGGAGTCATCAATATCACTTCAAAGCACTGGATCCTGGGTTTGCCACTGTCAAAGAGGAGGTTTTCCATGATGATGTTGCCATCCCTGGATGGGAAGAAAAAATTGTAGCCTGGGTGGAAGAAGATCACAGAATTAACCCTGAGGATTGAAATCTGATTACTCTCTGGCTGCTTCACTCAGGAAAGGGGACTAAAACCAGAGTGCACTAAGAAGTTTCTAAATTGTGCTACCAGTATCAGAGCTTCTCCAAGTGTGAAGGTCACAGGCCAGTCCTGATTCTGTGCCTGGGATATCTGGTACTTAAAATCCCTATCCAAATGTAGACCATGGGTTCATCTGGAATTCCTTGCCACAGGAAAGATGTTTTGTTCCACTCTGAGGACAACAAACCAAAGGCCTTAACCAATGGGGATGAATGATCCCGCTCCTGTGGGGGCATGGCTGTTATTATCTGGAACCTGGGAATTGGATGCATCACTCCTGTGTGTTATAGTATTAATTTAATTGGCCTCAATGGTTGCACCAATCAGAGTCCCAGCGTTTGGACTCACAGACAAGGCAAAGGTACCAACTTTTCTGCTTCTTTGCAGATATGGGAAACAGAATAACCCACGAGGTGGTACCAAAGATGAAAGCTACTGTTCAATGATCATTTGAACTGGACATGGATGATGCTGAATTGTTGATTGGATGGAAAAAGAGCTGCCCATATTGTGTTGTACTGTGCTAAAACCATAAGAGCTTGGGCCACTTTTTCTGGTCTTGATTCTGCAGCTTGTCCTTTGGCCCACATAAAGTATATTTCATATACTACTAGTTTTCTCTGGGACTCTTTAACATTAGAGCCATTTATTTTTCTTCGAACTGATGACCTTTGTGTTTGAAAGGAATTAGGAGTGAAATATTCCTTAAAAATTCAGGTGGATATGGAAAGGTGCTGCTACCCATATCTTCTTGACTTTGTCTCATGACTTTAACTCATGGTATCTCCTTTGAAGTTAAAAAGGAGATAGACCATTTAAAATAAAAATTTCTCAGTTAACAAACTTCTTGTGATCTTATCCTTACAACTAGATAACTACAATTTCCCACAGTGTCCCTGTTAAGCTAAGTATAAAATCTTTATATCTAATCTATAATCTATTGCTACACTTATCATTTTAGCTTACTCTCCTTCCTTGTATGTGACCCTCAAATCTGATAGTGAGAAATCCAATCATCTATTTATTTTTTAATTCTATTATACACACACACACACACACACACACACATATTCTGTGGGAAACCACCATATCAAGTAGAATACAATGTGTATGGTTAGTTTTGTTACCTCTAGTCCTACATACTCCACACAATACCTGTGTAACTTTGGTCACTATCATTTTCCCTCATCCACTTTACTAAGGTTGCTTCATTGACTTTTAGCACATTTACAATGGTTAATCATATGACTAATTCTACTCTGTAATATTCTAATGCTCTAAATGATTTTTCAAAATTTGTACATTTTAAGGTTTTCTTTTTGTGCTGTGAAGTTCTATGGGTTTTGAAAAATACTTTGTTTTTTCTACATTTATTATTTTATTTTACTGAGTAAAGTATAGTGCTTTGGATGGTTTATAGCTTTTCTACTAGCACACTGAACTGAAAAGGCTAGCTCTAGACTTGTATTTGCATAGTTATAAGCCCGTAGTTACTGGTTGAAGCTTTTTTTGACAAATAAAAATTTTATTTTGTGTTGTCTTGTGATTGCTATTTGTTATGGTTTGGATCTGAAATATCCTCTCAAAATCTCATGTGCTTGGGGGCATTATACTCATCAGTGGATTAGTCTACTGATGAGTTCATATTTTAATGAAATGTTAGAAGGTCAGCTCTGGTGCAAAAAAGTAGTTACTGAAAGTGTGACAAGGAAAGGTATACCTCCCTCACCAGCTTCTTTCTTTTCTTTCAGCATTCTGGACACCATGATGTGAGCAGGTTTTCTCTGCCATATTTTCCACCATGCCCTTACTGCCTTGGAGCCAGCCATCTATTGACTGAATCTCTTAAAAACCTTGCACCAAAATAAACTACTCTTCCTCTAAATTTGGGGTGCAGGACATTTTATTCCAGTGACAGGAAAAGAGACCAAAACAGAGTCTATTACTGAAAGAAGGGCTGTTTTGTGATAACTTGACCTTGTGGATCATAAGCCTTTGGAACTGGTTTGCAGGAGGAATTTCAAAACGTTTGAAGATTCTAGCTAAAAGAGCCATAGAATACTGTAAACTGAGCTTGATAGGAGACTCTTGTTGAGGATAATAATGCTAATAAGAATGAAGAAGGTATACAAGGCTCAGGAGGATTCAGTTAGGAGCAAGGATTCCGTTGGCAATTGGACCAGAGACCATGTGTGTTATCCTTTGGCAGAAAATTTATCAGCAGTTTGTTTCTGTCCTGAGCCTTTGAGGGAGAATGAGATTAAGGAGAGGGGGTGGACTAATTAATTTAACAAAAGAAATTTCAAGGAAGCCCAACATTCAGCATATGACAGGGGTTATTCTAGATGCTTTCAACCAGATTTAGTGAGAATTAGGAGCAAAGAGACCATTTGGAAGTTTTCAGTTTTGCCAGTAAGAATGCACTTATAAAGTTGGGGCAAAGGAAGGCATGATTGCTTAAGAGATTAACACATAAAAAGAAGCCAAGTATTTTGCATGAAAAAAATAGTAAAAATGGCTTTGAGGCATCTTAGGAATTGGCAATTCAGCCTATCTTTCCCAGGCTCAAAGGTGTAAAAGAGGAAAGGTCTCCTTTGAAAAATTTTTCTGTGAGAAGAGAGCCCCAAGAACCACTACTGGAGAAAGACCCCTTAGGGAATTGATCTTTATGGTTGAGATCACAGTACTCAGTTATTAGGCCCTCAGAGACCTCTACAGCCATGATGCGAATGGGTTCAGCTACTACTGAAGCTAGCAGTAGACCTTAGCATCATCCATATGGTGCTGGTTTTACAGGCATGCAGAATGCAAGAGTTATAAGGTCAGGGAGGCTTCTACCTAGATTTCAAGAGAAAAGCTGGGAGACCAGACAGTGTTCTCCTGTTAGGGCAATAAGTGAAACTGTGAGAGTAAAACAAAATGGAGTGAAGATCCCAAGAAGTTGGAGAAGCCAGGAATGTAGAATGCCTGCTGAAGAAAGCTGCAGACAATGAGAAAATTCACCCTCAAAATCAAGCAATGAAGGATGCAAGTGGATGCTATAGAAGTGAGGCTGTCTAAGCCATTTGGAGTTCACATCTCACCTGGACATGGAACTGTACAATATAATGTTTGTTCTGCTGAGCTTCAATCTTGCAATTATCCTATTCCTTTCTACCTCCCTATTTCACCTTTTGGAGTCAGAATGTATTTAACAAAATGGGAGTATTTAACTTTCTTTTTGTTTTTACAGGGGCTCATAGCTAAGGGTTTGCCCTGAGTTTCAGAAGGAATTTTGGTCTTGGATTTGTTAAGACTGTTAGAGGACTAAATGCATTTTGCATATTGACATGCACATGAGTCTTTTGAGGTTCAGGGAGGAACGTTGTGATTTATATCTGGAATGCTCCTGCTAAAGCTTTATGTGATGGGATTATGGGAGTGGTGTACTTTCCTGCTGAAAGATGTCAGGGAAAGTGTTAAAGTGATGAGTCATCTGGAATATACATGTTTGCTGAAGTGACCTTGGCTGCATGCCTTTCTGCAGGGAGGCTGGCTACCTCCTGTAAGTTGTGGATATCAAGTATTCTGTCTCAGTGATTAGAAGTGTGACTAAGACACCATCAGAGTATCATTAAAATTATTCCACTGCATTAAAAAAATCAAATGTGCTTCACATATTGTACATAATACCTGGTAACAACTGATGCACCCAAACAAATGACAATCATTGTATTGCTATTGTATCACTCTCTCTATAGGTGTTCCCTGTTTATAGTGTTGTACTATTGCAATCACATAGTAGGTAGCTTTCACAAATCCTGATACTTCATTTTTGTAAATTTTTGAATTATAATCCACTATGTGAATTTTTAAAATTTCTGTGTAATACACAGCATAGTTGTACCATTGTTTGCTTATCCTTTTATCTATTAAAGTCCATTTTTATCACAATCTTTCAAATAATGTTATTATAATTATCTTCATGCAGGATTTTTCTGGACATAAATTTTCAAATCAGTTAGGTAAGTACAAAGGAGACCAATGGCTGGTTTGTATAATAAAGCTTTGGTTAGTTATGTTAGAAACTGCCAAAATGCTTGCAAAGTGCTGTATTAGTGTGCATTCATATCAGAAAGATAGTTACTATGTGATATTTTCTTATGAATAAATTCAACTAATACATTTTACAAGAATATCAGAAAGCAGGAGCTGGTCCCAGAACCTGGAAGGAAGCTTCATGCTGCCATCCCAAGCTCCTAGGGCAGAGAAGGTGAGCTGCGTGGGCGCCAGAAGCACCCCCTCCCCAATGGAAATGAGAAGACATGTAAACAAGCCTCAAAAACATACTTCCGGATCACCTACAGCAACCCCAAAGGGAAACAAGATGGAACAATCTGATACTCAACCATCTGGATTCTCTGAATTGGCAACAAAAGAGGATCTGAGAAAAATGAAATAAAAAATAATTACTCAGATAACAGCAAAGATTTTGCTCATGGTGCAAGACATGATTAATAAATCTAGAGAGGACACAGATAAAAGAATAGAGGAGCTGAGGAACATGATGGAATCCCAACATAGGAAACAAATGGAATCCATAAAACAGATGCAAACAGATTTCCAGGAGATTAAAAACTCCATTGAAAGTCTGGGCAGCAGAATGAACCAATGTGAGGATAGAATTTCAGATATAGAAGAAAAGATAGGAATTAGTGACGAGGAAAAGAAAAATTGATTTAAAATTGGAAAGGAACATGAGAAATGAATCCAGCAGCTGCTAGATGATGCAAAGAACAATAACATAAGACTGATTGGAGTCAATGAAGAAAGAGGAGAGAGTCCAGATGACATCAAAAAACTGTTCACAGAAGTGATGGTAGAAAACTTCCCAAGGAGGGGAAAAGAACTTGACATACAGATAAGTGAGGCATATAGGACTCCAGCTAGCCCGGATCAAAAAAAAATCT
This sequence comes from Heterocephalus glaber, assembly GCF_053883595.1. Taxonomy (NCBI): domain Eukaryota; kingdom Metazoa; phylum Chordata; class Mammalia; order Rodentia; family Bathyergidae; genus Heterocephalus; species Heterocephalus glaber. The sequence continues at coordinate 10,078,560 of NW_028258142.1, read as the reverse complement.
ACACATAGGCATATAATAGTTAGGAATCCAGAAATACAACAGAAGAACAAAATTCTACAAGCAGTGAGAGAAAAGAAGCAAATCACATACAAAGGAAAGCTCATCAGAATCACAGCAGACTCCTCAGTGCAAATACTCAAGGCAAGAAGAGCTTGGAGTGATGCATTTCAAGCCCTAAAGGAAAACAGTCTCCAACCCAGATTGATGTACCCTGCATAATTATCTTTCAAAATTGATGGAGAAATAAGATACTTTCATGATAAACAGCACCTCAGGAATTTCATGAATATCAAACTGGCATTCCAAAAAATTTTAGACAATACCCTAGGAAAAGACAATGAGGATCACAACCCCAGGAAACCCAGCAGAATGAATCCATTGGGTGTGACAAATTAAATGCAAAGGGGGAGAATCCAACAAAAAGAAAAAGTCATGACAAGGCTTTTAAAACTTTTAACTTCATCTCCCTAATGAGTGTATAATTCAATCTTGTTATTGTACTGATTAGTATTTTTCTGATTCTAGAGTTGCACACCTTTCCTTATGCTGTACTGGCTATTTATCATCTTCTTATGTCTACTTTTTAATTGGGTTGTCTATTAATGGGCTCTAAGAATTCTTTATATATTCTGGTCATAGGTTATATGTATTGCAAATATGGCCTGTTTAAGGACTTTTCATTTTAAAGATGCCATTTAAAGTTCTAAAATTTGATGGAATCTCATTTATCATTTTTTTTCTTTTATACATCATGTCTTTTGTATCCTAGGTAGTTCTTGCCTACCCTGAATTCATAAACATTTTCCCTTATAATTTCTTCTTCAAGTTTTATACTTTTAGGCTTTCTTATTTAGGTTCATAGATCCCTTCAACTTATTTTCATGTATGGAAATAAATGGTTGAGGTTAATTTTTTATATACAGATACCAGGTGTTCTAGTGCCATTTGCTGAAAACACTATCTCTTCCTTGGCTCTTGAATTGAGTTTATATTCTATAAAATGTTAATGTTAAATAATCTTTCAAAACTCAGTGGACTATATATGTGTGGTTCTATTTCTAGATTCTCTGTTTTATTCCAATGATCTATATGTCTTTCCTTACACCAACACTGCCTTGATTACTGTAGCTTTAGAAGAAGTCTTAAAATTAGGTACTAAATGGCTTCCAACACTGTTTTTTTTTGTTTTTAACTTTTCTGGGTCCTTTGTACTCCTACATAACTTTTAAATTTCAATATCCAATTCTTCATTTATAGCAAGTATACACAGACCTGAATTTTTATATATACCTTGTGTTTTCTAATCCTGCTAATTTCAAATACAAGTTCTAGGGGCTCCTAGAGATTTCTTAGTATTTTCTCTGTAGATGATCATTTCATCTACATATAAATATTTTGCTCCTACCTTGCCAATCCTATCCCAATTATGTCATTTTATTGCCAGGCTATTTTGGTTTGGGCCTATGTTTCAAAGTTTAATGGACACATGAAGAGTAGACATATCTGCCCTTGTTCCCCACCTTAGGGAGAAAGCATTGTATCTTCTCCATTCATATAAGGCGTTCTCACTGGAACTATGGAGTACATGGCTTATCTGTTGAAAAGGTTCGTTCTACTTCTAGTCTCCTGATAGCTTTTACCATGAACAGCTATGGAATTTAGTCCAATACTTTTCCTCCAACTAGTGACAGGATCATATGGCTTTTTCCTTTCCTCTGTTAAAATGATGACTTTTGGGAATGGATCTTCCAATGTTGAACCAACACTGCCATCCCTATAACAAAACCACTTTCTACATACTGCCAGATCTGACTTCTAATAGTTTGTTTTGTTAAACAAATTTCTATCTATGTTCATACCTTTTTCTTCTATTATCTTTATCCAGTTTTAGGATTAGCACAATGTTGATTTCCTAAAATGAGGGGAGAAGTGTTCCTTTTTTCTGCTTTAATTGTTTGATATAATTTATCAGTTAAAATGTATATGAGCCTGCTGTTGTCATATAGGTAGGTTTTTAAGCTAGGAATATACTTTCTTTAATAGGTGCTATTCAAATTTTATATTTCCTCCAGAGTTAGTTTCATTAATTTGTCTTCCAAGGTACTTCTTAGAAATTGTCAAATTTATTTCAAAACAGATTTTTGAAATATGCTTTCTATATCCTTTTAAATTCTTAAAAAATCTGTGGTAATGTCTCCTAGATCTTGCTATTGTAATTTAAAAAATGTATAATTGATATTGTGTAACAGGAAGAAAAGGTCTAAAGGGGAAAAAAATATGAGAAAAGGAAAAATAATGGAAACAAAGTCTTTGCAAATAGGGAAGGGTGGAAGAGGTGAAGGGAGGTCAGGGGAAGGGGGAAAAAAAAGAACCAAGATACTCATGTAAAGGTACAGGATTCCAATGATGAATGTAACTGTATTTTATACCTGAAATGTACCAATAAACTTAATGGGAAAAAATATGAATATCAGAAGGCAATAACACGACCTTAGTGTATTACAGCAGGATACATATGATTTTGATTTGTCCAGTTAAATATGATGCTAATTTTGATCACTTAGCTAACTATTGTCTGACTGATTTCACTATTGTAAATTTCTCTTTCTCTTTGTAATTAATAAGTATTTGATGTGAGACCATTCTTCTCATCAGATTTTAGCACAGTCATTTCAGGTATCCATTGATGATTTTTGTCTGAAATAGTTATTTCTATGGTAATTGCCAAATGCTTATTTTTCTATTTTTATCATTTCTTTTATATTTATTATCAGTCATATTTTGAAAGGAATTTTTTTCTGGACAGTAGATCTCATTGGTGTTTAAAAAGGAAACAAAGTCTTTGTAAACAGGGAAGGGTGGAGGGGTGAAGGGAGGGCAGGGGAATGGGGAAAAAATAAGAACTAAGATACATCACGTAAAGGTACAAGATCCCAACAATGAATGTAACTATTTTATATCTAAAATGTACCAATAAACAATGAAAAATAATCTTCAGTAAACTATGCTGTAGCAGATGTGCTGCCACCTAGGTTTTGTTGTTTCACTGATAGAGCATAGCCAGTGTAAATTTAGTATAAGTTTTAAGAGCTCTATAATTTTAAAAATAGAAGTGAGCATTGGCTTCAACTTAAAATCACTATATGTGGTCCTTAATGAGAAGTCAGCCTGTCCTTAGAAACTTTGAAACCATACATTGACTTCTCTCCAACTATGAGAGTCTTACATGGCATCTGCTACCAATATAAGGCTGTTTTGTCTTTATTAAACATCTTTACTAAGCCACCTCCATCAATTATCTTAGACCTTTTGGATAACTTGCTGCAGCTTATAAGTCAACACTTGCTGGTTTGCCTATGTTTTTATGTTATGGAGCACGCGTCTTTCCTTAAACTGCCATGAACTAGTCTCTTCTGCTTCTCAAACTTCATAAAATTAAACACAGTTTAATTAAACAGAGTTTAATTTTAGGCCTTTTCTCTAGATCAGATTTTGGCAAAAAAGAATGTTGTGGCTGGTTTGCTCTTCTCTACAGACCACTAAAACTATCTCTATATCAGCAATGAAGTTGTTTTCCTTTCTTCTAATTTGTATGATCTCTGGAGTGGCACTTTAATCTTCCTCAGTAACTTTCCTTTTGCATTCACTTCTTCTCTCAGCTTTTGACACAAGAGGCCTGGACTTTGGCCTAACTCAGCTTTCAACATACCTTACTCACAAAGCTTAATCATTTCTAGCATTTGATTTAAAGTGAGAGATGTTCAACTCATCGTTTCGCTTGAAGCCTTAGCAGCCACTGTGGAATTATTAGCTGGGCCAATTTCAACAGTGCGTTTCAGGACCTGGGGAAGTCCCAGGAGAGAGAGAAGCATGAGAGAATGGCTGGTCAAAGGAGCAGTCAGAACACATGCTACATTTACTGATTAACTTTGCAGTCTCATACGGCTGTGGTTTGTGGTCCCCCCCAAACTATTAGAGTAACATTAAAGATCATTGATCTCAGATCACCATCATAGATGTAAAATTAATGAAAAAGTTTGAAATATTGTAAGAATTACCAAAAGGTGGCACCAAGACACAAACATAGGCTGTTAGAAAAATGTTGCTAATAGACATGCTTGATGCAAGGTTGTCACAAATTTTTAAATTGCAAAAAAAAAAAAAATCTCAAACTGTGAAGCACAATAAAATGAAGCACAATAAACCAGACATGCCTGCACTTGATCTTTTTATGCTTCAAACAATCAACTGAAGTGGGGGCTCAGCAGCGGCCAAGAGCAACCATTGTCTAGTAATAGTCCCCATGGCAGCCATTCATCAGCTGTTACAGCCACTCAGAGACAAACCCTGGATGATAAGATGATCTGGCCCTGGTGAATGAAAGAAGGAGAAAAGTGGTTATTGCAACTCTTTGTCTTTATGTACTAAAGTCTCATTATAGGCTTTTTAGAAACCCAAATGTTAATGATGTTTACTTCATTTGACTGCTATTTAGATTAAGAAGGTTGCCATGAGCCTTAAATTGTCACAAGTACCTAGAAGTTTTGGCCCCCCTAAAACAAATAATTTGCAATAACAATCTATGTCTCTTGAGACAATGGTACTAATAAATGACACACAATACTGAGGAAGGGAATGTCCTGGAGCTGATCATAAGTGAAATACTGTTTTAAATTTCTTTCATTTTTTGACAGTCTTCCTAGTTGGAACTTCAACCCTTTGCTCTAATTCTTAATCACAGATATTCTACACAGTTTTTAAAACTTTCTTTTATATTAGAATTGATACCATTCAGATAAGAGAATCACTCAATTGTGGTACATCCTATATCTTCTCTAGTCTTTCTTTTCTGATTATAGATTATACAGCATCTGCAACTCAACAAAGCTTATCTTTAACCTATAACTTTGTGTTTGTCTACACAGGATTTTCCAACAATCGTTTACAAATATCATTATTAATACATCTTTAATATCAATGCTACTTATTTAATTTTTACAGTAGCCCATAATATGAATATCTCTTTGATGTACAAATTAATCCTGTGTGATATTTCATATTTGTTGAGATTTCTACATGCCAAATGTGTAACATTCTCCATTATGCTTAAGAAACCTTCTCAGTGACACTCCTGAATCTCTACAACTTCTAGGTTCTTTATGCATTATCATGTGTATTACAGAGTATACTGTTAACCAACCCATAATCTGTGACTGTGGACCAGGCCTTGTATTTTACGTGCTGAGAGAAAGCCAGATAAAAAGGAACATATCCCTTAGTCTTGGGAAACTTAAAATGTGTCAGAAGAAATGTACATTTGTTAAATAACTACCCAAATAAATGGACAATGGTAAATTGTATAAAGTGCCATGAAAGTAACCAGGCTGAATGAAGACTTGGCATAGAAAGGAATGCTTGAGATACGCAGGAGAGACTTTGGTACAGGACAAACTCTCAATAGAAAAACACCATTTTCCTAGGACAGGAAGGAGTGTGGCTGAGTGTGAGGAAGGGGAAGAAGGTTCATGCACTGGAGGAGAGTGAGGAGGAACAGTGTCTCACACTGGGTGCTTGGGCTTGATCAAGATCACACTGTAGACCCTGCTGGTCTTTGTCCAAGAACAGTAAAGAGAAATGGTGGAATTTGAAGTTAGAAGTTGTACTTCGTGATCACTTTCACACTTTCAAAAGAACACTAGTTTCAGAGTGGAAAACAAAATGGCATGGGTGAGGCCCCAGATTGAGAGTAGTAGTGGCTGAGGAGGACAGAGGCAGTCAAGGCCTATGCAGAGCAACACCATGTCTCTGTCAGCCTCCCTTTCTCACCTGAGGATTAGTGGGTAACTAACGGAAAACCAGAACTTCATGTTCTTCCTGTAAAAACCAACAACGAAGAGTTAAAGTGGAATATTTCATATATTTTAGGCTGTTTCTTGAGTTGTTGAGACCACAAACTGCAATCAGCTGGGAGCTTTTAGAGGAAGGAGTCTGTGGCTTTGTGACACAGTGAAAATACTTCTCTCTTCTAACAGATTCCACCATGTCACAGGAATAGGCATCCTTGTTTTAGTTCCCCCTTTACTCCAAAGAAATATGTCACAAGAGTCAGTGCTTATATTGTCTGATGATCAATGGGGAATGTTCCTAGAGTTCACACTTTTAAATATTTGGAGTTTTTCAAACTGTATAGATTGTTATACAAAAATAAATAAAGGGAGATTTTCATATACACAACTATGTAAGGTAACTCATGTCTAAACACAGCCTGGGCCATTTGACATCTCTTTTAGGGGTCAGAAAAATATTCTGAGTGCACTGTGAAACCAATAAAGAAACCAAGGGTCTGTGCTTGACATGGAGCTGTTCCAGTGATTTCCCCTCTTCCTAAATCAGATTCCTCAGGAGAGTGCCTTTTGAAGTAGAATCAACACAAATATTCACAGCTTGTCTTTTTCAGAGAAATAATTATGCATCACTGTAAGTTCAGTGACCATCTCTCCTTCATTTTGCTTTAAATTACCGATTCAAATGTCCTTTTCTCTGTGAGATGGAAAAGAACATGATACCCAGTTTCCTTTCTGCTGAAGAGCTAATAATGAGAAAATATTATGTCTGTCTTTGGCAAGTACATATCCCAGGAGAAATCTAAAGAGTTGTTTCAACTAGCATCTCATTACAAGTAGAAACCTTTATCATTTCCACTCATTGAAAATATTTTGGGTTATTTTTGTGGTGGTTTGTGTGAGTTTTGCTTTTGGAAGTTTAAATTTTTTTATGTGTGATCTCTAGTTTCAAGGCTAATCCCTTGGAGTTTAACAACTACCAGTATCTTCTTTGAATAAAGTATACTTTATATTTTGATCCAGTGGCAAGAGAAAAGTTGCTATCGTTTCTTTTATATAGAAAATAAATTTATTCTTTTGGGGACTACAGATACTTTAAGGGCCCAGTTTCTTGAAAAATAAAAGTTACCATTTAAGTTCTTAAAAAGATTATTTTTATTAAGGTTTATTAGAATGTGTAGAATATCAGGGGCCGGAGATTTAGCTCAGTTGTTTTGCTGCCTGCTGTGCAAGCACCAGGACCCGAGTTCGATCCCCAGTACAAAAAAAAAAAGAATGTGCAGAATATCACGCCCCATATCATTTTGTGATGTCAAAACAAAATGATAAAATAATTGCAATTGCTACTTCTCATCAGTAGGGTCACATTAGTCTCCCTAAAATATTATAAATTGTGGTATAATTAGACATTTTCATCCACATCTCATCTGTATTATTCTCCTTTCCTTAGCTCTTTCTTCTAATGTTAATGCTTTCTGTCCCATGATGAACAGTAGTATGTGTCAACTGTGAAGCCAAGGTCTCTAGCTAATCAACAAAATGATGGTCTAGGTGTCAGTGTGAAAGATTGTTTGTAGAAGGGATTAAAGCTCAAAATTGGTTGACTTTAAGAAAGAGAGATTAGATATAAACCTCAGGCTAGTTAGCCTTCCCCTCTCTCTTGCTATTGTTCAAGGTATCCTGGCAGCTCCCTGCCCAATAAAGCTTTGTCTCAGGTGAAAAAAAAAAAAAAGAAAAAAAAGAAAGAGAGATTAGTTGTATACTTAAAATGTACCAATAAAAGAATTTCAGCAAAAAAAAAAAAAAGAATTAAAAGCATCATACCATACCATAATAATATATGCATATCTATGTTTATAGCACCAAAGTTTGCAATAGTTAAATCTTGGAAACAGCCCAAATGCCCATTAACCAATGAATAAATAAAGAAGATGTGTGTGGGTTTTTTTACATAAAAAAAAGAAAGGGAGATTACCCTAAAGAAATCAAATGGTCCTTATTCAATCAGTTGAAAGAGCTGAATTGAGGATTCCTTGAGATAAGAAAAATTTCACCTTTGGACCGAAAGATGATTAAGCATTCAAAGATGTCCTTCCTGGTGGAGTGCTGTGTGTTTTCGAATTTGTTTTGCCAGTTCCAAGAATCTTGTAAGCCAGTCTCCCACAATACATATTCTACTACGTATCTCTTTCCAGCCCCGTTTTATCAGGTTGAAAGGTGCCTGATTTTATGTCTTTCTGACATTTTAAGCCTTTGAGTGCTCTTCCCATGCTCTGGGTCAGTGCTTCACAAAATTTAATTTTGAAAAGAAACATTTGAAGATGAAAATACAAATTCTCTTCAGTATATCTGGGGTGGAGGTGGGGTCCAACAAATCTGCATTTCTGACATTCTTCTAGACTGTGGGTTGGGAAACTTCTTTGTAAAGTGCCAGATCATAAATATTGTAGGTCTCCTGTCACCACTGCTCATCTCTGCTACTGCAATACAGAAACCAGCCACAGACAATATATAAATAAATAGACAGAGGTTGTTTCAACAAATATTATTTGCAAAAAAGGTGATAGATGAGGTGTAACTGCTAACTCCTGCACCAGATTCTGCTACTGCCATTCGTTCACAGATGATACACTGAGTAGTAAGATTATAGGTCCAGAGTAGCAATGTGTAACTTTTTATGAAAGTCTTTGTGATATATACCAGTGCTGTGCTGCAGCCTTTTTCTACCAGCTCACAAGAACCAATTGTTAATTATTCAAGAATTTTGAAAACCAGTTATTAAATTGTTATTACAGTGAAATTGGCATTGGCACAAATGTTTATACTATGAAAATGGCAAATGCTCTCATTTGAATTATTTACCCCCTAAACCACAGTGAGGTTTTAGTAGCATACCACTGGTGTTGACTTCTTTATTATAATGCAATGTACATCCAGGTCTAAAATGCTATTGGAAGATTTTATTTTATATATATATATATATATATATATATATATGCACAAATTAGTGATTTCAGCTGATATCTACTAAGTAGTTATTTAAAATTTGACTTTTACTTCATCTGGAGGTGTGGTACAGCTTCACCTTGGTATGTGGGAGGGCCTGAGTTCAATGCCCAGCACACACCCCACACACACATACACACATGCACACACAAAGAATAATAATTGACTATTGGGTAGTTTTCTATCAAACACAAAAGATGATGAGAGATGACTTTCACCTCAATATTTCCTAATTATGGAAAATAAAGCTAATTGAAAAATATTCTGTTTCAGTAATCGTTTTTCCTTTAAAGTGTGACAAGTTAGCATTTCTTTACATGGCAAATAGTTGGTCAGCTAAAAAATAAAAGGCAGTCTAGTTCATTTCTCTCCCAAAACATCATTTCTCTGATATATGCCACCTATATTTAGTGTGAGGTGGCACAATATTGAAATATGACAGACCTTGGAAGTAAAATGATCTCTTTTCCATGTCAGCTGACGGTATCTGTTTTCTTACTGGAATTTGAAAGTGATAAAATTTTCATTAGATATCCATGTTATCCCTGGTAGAAGGATCAGCTAAATTTATAAAAAATTAACATTAAAAGGATTTTTTAAAATGCTCTATCTTTTCATTTTGTGACCAAGTCACTGAAATTTGAGAATAAAGTTAGTGCTCTAGACCTGATCCTAGTTTGAAATCCTAACCCCCTCTTCCAGTGTGATGGAATGAGGAGGCTTAAATCTTGAGGACAGAGCTGCCATGAATAGGATTAGTATCTTATTAACATGTTAGAGTGACTAGAGCTTCCCTTCCTATCATGGGAGGACATATCCAGAAGACAGTTGTCCATGAAACAGGAAGTGGGCCCTCACACTATGCCTTCGTCTTGGAGTTTCCAGCTTCTAGATATGTGATAAGTACACTTCTAGCTTTTATAAACCACACAGTATTCTATTATAGCCAGTTAATAGCAGGACTGATGATGGAACGGAAACTTCTTGCCTCCCTGGCCAATGATGTTGATTCTATTGTCTACTAGCCTTGTTCAGTGATGTTAGCTCCTACTGTGTACTGGTCTGTGTGGTAGACTCTGAACTATGCCCTGGGTAATAGATGCTCCTTATTCACCAGAACTTTCAATTTCATACTGTAAGTAATTCCAATGTCCTAAAAGTTTTAATGCTGGTGGAAAAAAGTTCTATGGGATATAGAAGATGAGACAGGGAATCCTGCAAAGAAAAGCTGATAAAAAATTTCCAAGTGAAGGAACATTATTAGCCCTGTTTCTTATGTGTTGTTTAAAGATTTAATTCATACACAAATACATACATGACAAATAAATGAATAAGGAAGCTACTCATTCCAATGTCTTTTAAAAATGGCAGATTGAGGGCCAGGGATTTAGTTCAGCGGTTCTGGAACCTGTCTCACAAACCCAAGGGTCCAGGGTTTGATCCCTAGTATCAAAAAACCAAAAAAAAATTGGCAGATTAAGTCATTTCCCCTTGCTTTACTAGAACTACTCTCTCTCTAGTAAGGTAAGGGCTTTCTGGAGAGAATCAGAATTAGCCTGTTGAGTGATCAGAGAAGGGGATGAGAAAGGAACTCCTTAAAGCCTATGTATCACCAATAAAAACACCATCACACTTGGTAGAACAGTAAAAACATAGTTTGGGGAAGAGTGTTTATTAAATAGCCCCTTAAGAGCTCTGAATTTAGCTCCTAAGATATGAAGAAGAAAAGGAGGTTAGATAAGGGTTTCTGCAAGCATTGCATGATCTCAACTCTTAGTTGTTCATTCATGGGACTCGCTTCATGGAATTCCTCCCCTTTGGTTATTATGTGGCTGGTTCACTCTGGCACCATACAGACAATTGATATACCTCATCCTAGCTCCATGTTTGAGATTATACTTTCTTTTCTTTCATGTCAATAGCTTTCAGGTTCACAGCTTGCAATTAATTATACTGGGAGTATTCTGCCCACAGAAATTAACAAATAGTATAGATCAGAATTGTTTTCAAGAGATCTTGTCTGTTGGTATCTTACTGAACATTTGTTAGTTTCCACAAACTTCTATGACAGCATGGAAGAAGTAACTAGACCGAAGACAATGCCAAACAGAGATGGAAGAAATAACAGGCTGTACATTGTCATAATGAGGATATTGGCTTGAAGGGTTGACACACAACACACACAAACAATGAAAACAGAGAGTAGCAGCAAAAGAATGACTCTGTGTCACAGGGTTGTGATAAGAGTCATTTTCATCTTACCATCATTCTTGATATGAGCATGCATGTATGTGAGCTCGCAAGTATGTGTATGTGTGTGTGTTTCTATCCATCCACCACTTCAGTTATCCTTGAAGAAGTCAATCTAAGGTCCAGAAATCCTCAAAGTTTAGGGCATGTTCCTTAGTGCGCTCACATAGTCCAGCTCTAAGGAAGGCTTTGGGATTCCAAGAAGCCCTTTAGGGCCTGGATATGAGTCACTGTTGGCCTGGATTTCTCAAAGTATGTAGTGAATTTTAACTTAATTATTTTTCTTTATTTTACTTTTTCTGAGAGATTATATATTGCAAAGAAGAACAAATTGTACACTGAGGTGAGGTGTTTTGTGTTGCTTTTCAATTTTTTACTGGATACCTTCTCCATTTCCTGGTTTTCAGATATTCTCCTCCTATCTTTTGCAAGCTTTTTTTTCTTTCCCTTTTTATATGAAAATTATTCTTTTGGTGAGTTTGTTATAGCAAGGGACATTTTGCCTCCAGGTGAAATCAATAATGTTGACCACAGAGGTCTTTACTGGATAGACACATTTTGTGCATTCATATTTTGGCATTTCTCTTTTGTTAAACTTAATTCTTGTTTCCATTTTGCTTAAGGGACTACAACAACGTCATGTTGAAGATATTATGGTCTAAATGGATGAGCTTGTGTTTCCTTTTCTTTCATGTTGACAGATACTGCAGGCATTGAATGTTTAACAGTAATGGGATCACAAAGTTCTGAGAGTCCCTCCATCTTTTGAACCTCTCCTAGGGCAGTGGGGCTGAAAGATAGAAACTCACTGGCTTTCATGGCCCTGAGGCTGACACTTGCATATCCTCGACCTACTGGAGAAATTCTATTAAATTTGATTGTGGGTAGGTTTTATTTACAGTAGTATAGCTTCATACAAACTGCTAGGAGATGAGTTGTGTCTTGGCCACTTAATTAAAATTCATTTTGTCTTTATTTTGCCTTATGTCAGAAGTGCCCAAAGCTAATTTTCTCAGCTATTGAAGATGATATGGCTATACATTCTTAGGCCAAGATAATTGTTTTCTTTACTAACTTTTTTTTGGTACCAGGGATTGAACTCGGGACCTTGTGCTTGCTAGGCAGGTGGAACCACTGAGCTAAATTCCAGGCCCTCCTTACTAACTTTTAACCTCTTAACACAGACAATTTGAACTAAAGTCATTTAAAAACCGATTTCCAAATAAAGATCTTTGCTGAGTATGAATTTGGGGGTTACTTTCAGAGATATAGTAATTATGTCCCTAAACACAGCATCTAGGTCTTATATCTCCAAGGTAAAATATAGAAATAAATTTATTAAGGTTAAAAAAGTATTCTTGGGCCAGTGATTTAGCTCAGGGGTTCTGGTGCCTGCCTTGCAAGTGCAAGGTCCTGAATTTAATCCCCAGTACCAAAAAAAAAAATTCTTAATATTTCTCCTTGAGTATTAAATTCCCTAAGATAAAAACACATAGATATATATCTGAAAGGAATTTGAACAATATTTGCATTGTATTATTAGAGGATAAAACAATAACTGTAGTCATCACATTACTTTTTAGCTTTGTGAATCAAAATAAAACATGAAAAATAACTGTTTTGACAGAGACAAACATTTGAAACCATGTATCAGTAGCAAAATTTTTATTTAAATTTTATCCCTTAGGAAACTTGTACTAAATATAATTTTTACTATCACCTTTTGCATTTTACATTTTGTACATAGGGATATATATGTTAATGTAGTAAAAGTTCAATAATAATTCTATCACCAATGCATAACTGGGTGTTATTAAGACTACAGTAAAATGTTATTTCCTTTCAAGTGCCATTTTAGAAAAAAAGTGAAAATATTGATGTACAGAGAATTAAAGTAAATTGATCTGATAATATAAGTGAATTGAACAAGCTGTGCAATATAAATATTTTAATCACTTCTTGATCCAGAAGTGCCACAGCTACAAAATGAGCAATTATGGTGTACCTCTTGGGAGTTGACTCTAATTACAAAGCAGTAGGATATTACTAAATGTTAATACATGTAAATATCAAACATCAGGCTCTTGAATTTCCATGTGACTCTTAGAAATATACTTTATGTTGCTTCTAATAAATATTTTTCATGTAAACTATATAGGTCCAAAAATTTAGGAGTATTAGTTATCTTTTATTTTTATTGTTTATTAATTATTTAATTAATTATATTGGTACATTTAAGGTATACAATATAATGACATTCATCATTGGGAATTTGCACCTTTACATAATCCACCTTGGTTCTTATTTTTTCCCCATCCCCCTGCCCTCCTTTCAACCCCTCCACCCCTCTCTATCTACAAAGATTTTGTTTCCATTTTTTCTTACTTCATCTGTGTAATTACTAGTTCTAAACACAGATATTTTAAAACTGGCTAATAAAAATAGAGAAACACTCTCAATAAGAGCAACTTATGTTCCTTTATATGTTATCCTGAGTGCTTCTACCCTGGAATTAAAACTCAAATGGGGCTGCTTCTCAGACATAAGACCATGCTTAGCTGTAGAACTTCTTTTCATTACAATGTATTCAGTCTTGTGTTTGAATTTATTCATCTAGGGCTCCTGTTAATGGAATCATGGAGGAATAGGCCAATGTCCTGGGATGTAACCATGTGTGTATATGAATCATAATTCTAAGGTGCCCTCAAATTCTTGTCAACTATTGTGCACACTTCTACTTTCAGTTATTAAATCAATGCTAATGTAGATATTGCTGTGAAGATATTTGTAATTAAGGTACCATGTCTGTTGAGTTACATAGGAAAACAGGGGGACCTGACCTAATCACATGAGCCCTTTAAAAGCAGAGGGGTTTCTCCAGCTGTTTACAGAGGCAAACTAAGAGGATAAAAGTACAACAAGGTTTTGACACACTTTTTTTGGCTTTTAGATGAGGCCCTGCATAGCAGAGAACAAGAAGACCTACAAGCTAAGAGCAACCTCCAACTGGCAGCCAGCAAGGAAATAGGAACCTAAGTCTTATAAGTGCAAGGGATTGAATTCTGCATATGGACAAAAGCAACGGACTCAGTCGATTTTCCTCGGAGCCTACAGGTAAGGTTTCAGTTTGGCCAATATCTTTATTCAGTCTTGTGAAACCCTGAGTGGAGAATCCATTCATACTATGCTGAACTTTTGATTTATAGAGCTGTGAGCTAAAAAAATGGAATATTAAGTTGCTAAATTTGTGGCAATTTGTTTGGTAACACTGTAATAGAAAACAAGTACAATGGACAAAAGGCCACTTCACTTCCTCCACTTGACACAAAACTATGGACATTCTTAACAAAATTGGGAAGAACAAGTGATAGTGATGTCACAAAGCTTGCAATATTTTTCAATTTTCACAATATATTTCAGTCTAGAAATCAAGTGAGTCCAAGAAATTTTCTTCATATAAGAATCCAACTCTGCCAGGGGTTTAGTTCAGTTGTTCTGCTGTCTGCCTCACAAGCTCAAGGTCCTGAGTTCAATCCCTGTTACACACACACACACACACACACACACAAAGGAATTTAGAAGAATCCAACTCATAGTTACATCCTAGCTTAAGAGATTGCACATTCCTTATGTAAGACTGGCTGCTAAGAATGTTTCATGAGCACAAGTATGAATGGATGTGTAATTGGATAGAGAAGAAAACATTTCATGCCAAACTCAGGTGTGTATATGTGTAGATCTTTTGGTCCCAATTATTTTTTCTATTAAAATAATCTTTTAATAAAACTTTAGGTTGACATTATTGCAAAATTTGCATTTTTTTCTCATATCTTCTTGCTCTCCATTTATGTAAAGCATATGGATAGGATCTAGGCTCTTAGCACCATTGACTAGGAACCAAAATACCCTTTGTGATAGTGCTTATTCTTCATATATAAAATGCTTATGTGAAAGTTTAAGAAAATTTCCAAATATATCATTAATGCCTATGTCTTTGGTATATATATATATATATATATATATATATATGAGAAGGGTTTCCTGGCATGTTTCAAGTGTTCTGTTATTTAAGAATTCTACATGCTCACTTTCTCAGTAAACACAGTGGATTCAAGACCTATTTTTGCCTATGGTGGGTATTGTTAACAATATTATTTTAAATTTCCATTGCAAGAATAGACAATGGGGCATTCATTCATATTCTACATAACATTCAGCCTTGTTTTGGCCTTACTTCCTCAATTTTAACAGTTTAGTTATTCTATGTGCCTTCGTAGTACAAAGTGCTTTTGTGTCTATTATCAACAAATTGCAGAGTATATCAAATTTAGTGTTCCCATTTTAGAAGTAAGAAAATAGAATATGATCAGAGACCTAGCAAAAGATCATAGAGATAGCAACTGAGTTCACATTCATATCCCTTTTATAGTGTAAAAATAAGACTTCATATCATAATTAAAATATATTTTGTAATATATGAAAAATAATTTCATAAGTTTGAAGAATACTATTTTGAAAGTAATTTTATCACATGGCTCTTGTCAAGAAAAAGGTTTTTTATTGCAGTCAAAAGCTGTAGATTCAATTACTTAGCAAGTAATTTTCTGCTTTCTTCAATAAATTAGTAATATATTTCCATGTTATATTGTTTAAATTCATGGATGCGTTGCTCCACCACATGTAATTCTTAAAGTGTCTTACCACAGAAATCAATTTTCTCATAGAACAACAAATAGTTTTACCACTCTAAGTTGCACTGCAAAGTGTTTTATTTTTTTAAAAAAGGAAACCGCCAGCCAGCCCACAATGACATAATGAAGGATTTAATTTTACACTTGATCTTAGCCAAAAGGCTGAGAAGCGATAGGATTTAATTTTATAGCCCAGCCACATACATCCTAAGTTTGAAAACTATCCTCTATCATCTTTTTTCAGAATAAAAAATTTAAATGAGAATAACATTAATATGATAATTAAATAATTTAATAAAAAACACTTTAAAGTTATCCACAAATTCATGAAGTCGGTCTCACTATTGCATAAATACCTCTCTGTTTGTGTTTGCATATTTAAGTGCATGTATTTGGCAATTTCTATGGCCACAATTTTGAAGTTTAGTCAGAATTTAGGGAACTCATGGAAAAGAGAAGAAATATTTAGGATACTCAGAACTAATATTTAGGATACTCAGAATTATTTTACTATAGGATAAATCCCTAAGAGAAATAGCATTCATTCAAGGAATATTGTGAAACTCTTAAGATAGAATAAAGATTGTTCACTTCAATGAGCTTAGATAAACTAGTAGTATAAATGAAGCAAATTAGCATATATATTAAAATATTTTTAAAACAATGAAATATGTAATTTGAGGAAGTATTTGAACTTCGGCCTACTTCCTCTTTCTCTTCTATTTTGCTCTTTATTTGCATTTATATATTTTGTGTTTCTCATATAGGTGAAACCACGAGATATTTAAGTTTGTGCATCTGACTTGTTTCACTTAACATTAGTTTTGTGTTTTTAATCTGTTTGTTTCTTAATTTATCTTTAACAATGGAGCAAGGAAATGCAACAGGGAAAGCACAAAATCTTGGATAAGTAGGGCTGAAAAAATTCAATTTTCCTATGCAGAAAAGTGAAATAAGTCTTTCATCATACTATACACAAAATTCAATTCAAAAATAGATTAAAGACTTAAATATAAGACTTGAAATTGCAAAATGACTAGAAGAATATACTGTGTACAGGAAAATCTCTAGGTTATGTGTCTGGACAATGACATTTTAGATATGACTTCAAAAGCTCAGAAAACAAAAGCAAAAATAGACAAATGGAATTATATCAAAATGAAAAGCTTCTTTGCAGCAAGTGAGACAATCTGCAGAATGAAGAAAAATGGTAGAAAATATTTTAAATAATACAGCTAGTGAGTTAAGAACTCAATCCAAGAGTAAGAAAATACCTGATTAAAAATGGGCAGATGACTTAAACAGGTATTTCTCAAATGACAACAGGACTATAAAAATAGAACACAACATCATTAATCATCACAGAAATGCAAATTAAAATTACATTCTCTATCACCTCACACCTGTTATAATGGCTATTATCAAGATGATGAAAGAAAAGTGCTGGCAAGGATGTGGAGAAAAAAGAAGTTTTGCACACTGTTGGTGGGAATGTAAATTAGTATAGCCATTATGAAAACAGTATGGAGGTTCCTTAAACAATTAAAAACAGAACTACTGAGTTGGAACAAGATGGCAGTTGAGTAAGAACTTTCACTAATCATCTCCCAACAGACACACAAGTTTTATCAAGTAGTCACAAACCAAACTGTCTTCACAAGAGCTGAGGAAGCCAGGTGAAAGACCATAGTCCCTGGTTTTCTTATAATAGCAAGAAAAGATACATTGAAGAAATCAGGAAACAAAAGTTTGCTCACCTCATCACTACCCCTACTCCAAGAAGCCTTCCTGTCTCATTTGGAAATGGAGAAAGTACAGGATATGTACTTGAATCCCTGTATCAGACCTCTCATGTGAAACCAGGAGCTTGGCAGAGCTCCAAGACAACTGCTAGCTGGCCAATAATACAGACTAAGTCCCTGGAACCACATTAGGCACATTGCTGACTGTTTCTATTTCCCATCCAACTCAGGCAGCAGCAGAGAAGGAAGCAAGAATATATTTGCTGGGAAGCAGGCATGAAAGCAGGAGTATGTCTTGAAGCTCAATACTAAATCTGCCACAGTGAGACACAATACCAAGCAGAAATTTAAGGACCCAAACCTGGGCAAGAGCTCACACACAGAGCCTCTACCCCTGCCCCTACATCAGGGAGAATCCTGCACACTGCTGGGATATACTAGAATTTTGGCCTTCATCACTGTCAGCATTAACATGTGCCTGGGGGATGCTCCCACTCTGAGACTGTGCAGGTCCTTATAGCTGGAAAATTCAGGAGTTTCCCAGCATTGGTGACCGAGGGACTATTTCCACCACGTTCCCCCAACTTTAGGCAGCACAGCTGTCATTAGGCCATTGCTGACAGGCAGAGAGCTCCAGACCTGTTTTGGCACCAGGCAGAGAGCCCTGCCAAGTGGGATAGATGCATGCTTTATCCTACATCATCATCATCTCTGACATGGGCCTGAGAGTACCCCTGAAACTGTGCAGGTTCTTGAACTTGTGGGATTCAGGTACAATCCAAGTTAGCATAAGACCAAGTGGCAAGAGACTGCCTTCACAAAGACTAACCCAACCTTAGAAAGCATATCATAGAGCAAGGCTCCTCTTGCTTGGGGTATGAAAGGGCAGTAAGTTCAGGATGTTCTCCTGGAACTTAGAACCAGATTGGTGAAGTCAAGCACTGGGCAGATCCTAACAGTCCTCATCTCCAGGCCAGCTATAGACACTCAGGAATAGTCCTGGTGCCAGGGGAGGACATAGGCCCCAGTCTATCAGACTTACATTCAAGCTAACATTAACTGAGGCTAGTTGAAGTGTTCTTGGGCCATGAGTCCACCTCAGCAGTACAGTGTGGGCTTGATCTTATCCTACTTCTGTGCTAAATTAGAGGCTTTTGGTTCTGCATGAGACATATCTTTGCTGTACTGGTAGCCAAAGGAGTGTCATAGGAGCCTGGGAGTGGTTCTTCCATGGTTATATTGCTCAGCAGAATCCTGCTGTGCCCAACCACAAGCTAGTGACCGTGCATGATTTTTCTGGAGCTATTCTAGCCCCACAGAGAGACTTAGGGTGATAAAAAATGTTTTTATGTATTCTCTTGGCTTATATAAAGCAACACATCAACTGAAAATTTAGGACAAATTGGGCTTGAATCATCCTCTAGTGTTTAAACAATTACAGCACGCTAACAGTGGATTCATAACAAATCTGGACTTAGTTCTCAATTTGTTGCTAAAGTACTTGAAGTGGTGACAAGTTCAGAGAAAATGATTATCCTGGTTAGAATTTCTGGAAAAAATGGGTACAAATAAAGCCAGTTTTTAAAAATTAAAATAAATGCCTGATGCTTCAATACCCAGATGATGCTACACACAAACAGACATCAAGAACTTTCAGGAAACTATGATCTTACCTACCAGTAAAAGAAGAAAAAAAATCCAGAAACTTATCAAATACTAACAATTATGAGAAAACTCAGTTGGAGAATTTCACACAGCCACTTTAGGCAAATCAGTGAGCTTCAGGAAATAATTCAGTAGTCTAACATACAAACTTAAATAGATGGAACAACAATGAAAAAGCCCCTAGAAATACTCAAGCTGTAAAATACGCTAAGAAAACTTCAAAATGATAGGAGGCCTCAAGAGCAACAGAGTTGAAATAAAAGAAAGAATTACTGAGCTTGAAGACAGAGTATTTGACAATACACAGTTGGGGAAGAAAAGCAGTGAAGAAAGTCTACAGGGAATTTGGACAGTGTTAAAGAAAAATTCAGGTATTGAGGTACAAGAGGACTTGAGACTGCCAAGAGGATAGAAAGGGGATAGAAAGCTTATTTGAAAAGATACTAAGAGAAATACTAAGAGAAAGGAAACAAGGTCTAGTAAGAGAATGGAAACAAAGTTTCTTAGTATGTTTGAATCTTGAATAAGCTTTCTATTCCCTATCTATCCTCTTGGCATTCTCAAGTCCTCTTGTACCACAATACCAGAGTATTTTCTTTTTCACACTGACCAAATTCCCTGTAAACTATAGGGAAGGGCAGAGGGGTTGAAGGAGGGCAGAGGAATGGGGGAAAAATCAGAACCAAGATATATTATGTTCAGGTACAAATCCCAATGATGAATGTCACCGTACTGTATACATAAAATGTATCAACAGTGCAACCAAAGGCATGAAAGACTTCCAGAAAAAGATACTAAGAGAAAATATTTCCAACAAAGAGAAAGATACAAATATCCAGGTAAATGAAAGTTAAAAGTTAGGCTTTAACTACACCAAGACTTACTGCAATTAGGCTCTCAAAGAAAATTTCAAGACAGTAGGAAAAAATAGACAAGTTATAACTAAAGTTGTCTAAATTTAGCTCACAGCAACTTTCCAATAGAAACCTTATAGGCCAGGGAAGAGTGGGATGAGATTTTCAAAGTACTGAAGGGAAAGTATTGCCAACCAAGGATGCCTTATTTACAAAAATTACCCTTTAGAAATGGAGGAGAGATAAAGACATTCCTAGACAGAAAAAAAAAAAAAACCTAAGAGAATACAGGAAGTTATGGAAAAATATGGAGAATATTTAAATTGAAAGTTCATTAGAGCAAAAGACACATGCTACTGATCTTTCTCAAAGCACTTCCCATTGATTTGCTCATTTTATCCCATGGTTCTTGCCACTTGCTGAAGCAGTTCTGGAAGACTTCTGTGTCTTTATGAGATGTGATAAAAAAAAAAATATGGTGAAAGCTACCACTGTGTGTCATCCAACAGAATGTCAGGTTCATAAAAATATTGAAGTGTGTCTTTATCTACCTTATTCACTGGATCTGGCACCATGAAACTTCTGACTCTTCTCTAAAGTCAAAGTGACCATAAAAGTTAAATGTTTTGAATTGATTCAAGATTATCAAAGCAGCCACAGAAGGGGACCTAAAAACACTTATGAAAGAACACTTGCAGAACTGCTTCAGAAAGTGGAAAAAATGATAGGATAAGAGGTTTTGAAATGAGGAGGAGTATTCTGAGGGGAACTAATGGCAATGGGACTTTTGCTGTAATTTTTAAAAAATTTAAACACACAGTATTTTTAGTTCACACTCTGCAATCCCCTCCAGACCTGTCCTATAAGAAATGCTGCAGGGAATTCTTCAAACCGAGAGAAGATATAAAACTTACTGGTAAGTGTAATTATACTCACAATTCCAGATGCTGTAACTTTATAAATACAGTATCAAAGCCATTCAGATATTTATTCCAGTAACAAAGAGAATAAAACATTTTGTGACTAATCTGTAAGTTATTTAAAGTAGCACTTCTGAGAATTGCAAAAATTAGAGATACTCAGGGATAGCTTTTGATAATAATGACTGTTTTACAGTGGATTATAAAATATTTTATTTTAAAATAATGACAATATTTTCTTATATATCTTAAAATATAACATGTTAATTGTCAGAGACCCATTTGTTATTCATCTTATTTTATATAGATGATCTAATGTCCTGATGAATGTTTCATTGTCTAATTTATACTTATATGGTCAACACAGTCAGTGTAGAAACATGTTTTCATAATCTTTTTATTTCCAATAAAATCTTAGATTTATTCCCGAAACTCAAAGCATCAGGAGTTATCCGTGGCTAAATGTTGCAGCCATTAAATGTTATTTGTGATTTCTACCTGTTTTCTCGAATTTACTGTTATTTCCTCCTTGTTCACATATATGCTGCCTTTAAAGCATCTCCTACCACATTTAGTTTCCTAAAAGAAAATCAAGAGTCCTTCTGCTTGATTTCTGTGTCCAATTCCAGACCCTTGTGTCCTTCCGCAGCTCAGTAAGCTCCACTTGGGCGATACAGAAAACTGGAAGTTCAAGTTTACTTTTGTTTCTTGTAGCCCAGACAAGAGCAACCATGATATAAATGGTATTTCTTCTATCTTTTGGACCCTCTTCCACAGCTTTAGAGCTGCTGGTGAAGTATCTCCCAGGAGAAGTAGCTCTTTGGTGCAGAATAGATGGACTATTATGGAAGACAGTAACATTGATAAGGAAAGAGGTTTTTATAACATTTTCAATTCTGAACATAATTTTGAGCTCTTGACCCCATTTTCATGTCCAGAAATGGGGTGTGGCTCTATATATTATGCTCGTGATGCTTGCTTTATTAGTCCTGTCACTACACCTGAAAGAAACAAAAAAGGAGACATGGCCAGAACCAACCCCACCCTAAATGAACACAGACTATACTTAAATCCTGTTGGGAACTTGAATTATGTAATCTGCACTTTATGTTTGGTTCAAAGAGTTTCAGTCTAACAGGAGAAGCAGCATTAAACAAAGCAATAGATAAACAAAATTAAATATTCTAGAATTGGTATAAATGAAACAAACACATCAACTTCATATTGTATAGGTCTTATTAAATATTCCCATAGTAACTTTTACTTAAATATACATGGAAGTGTATTTATTTTTAACAAAGGACACTTTTCTTCCTGTTAATATTACAGTTATATAGCTATGTAGTCCAGAAACAGAAAACACATACTCTTCCTTCTAACTCCCATAGCAAATTACTCACCAAGTCTTTTTTTCTTACATGTCTCAAATTTATTTTCATTTCCACATTTCCATTTTTACTACACCAGTTTAACATTTCTCATTTCTGACTTAGAATTTCAACCCTTTTCTCCATTTCTAAATCCACTTTTTTTTTTAGTTTCATCTTTCCACTTTTAAAGCAGTCCTTCTGAAAGATGAAATGATGATGATGATCCCTGGCTTAAAAGAGCCCAGGTTTATTATAATTTCACAACATTTACTACATGGAAGCCTTAATAAGCATTTTGTACATATACAGTACACATCAGCACAGTGAGATAATTTTGTGAAATTATGAGTTACACAAAATTAAACTTCTTTACTAAAGAATTTATCAATACTTTTATGTAACTATCCAGCCAGACATAGTATGTACCATTTTGAATTTGTTTAATTATTAGGTCTTGAAACATCTATTGGGACTGTTTAAACAAACAGTTTGGAAAATTTTAGCACTGCATAAAGTTTAAACTTTTAAGGATGATTTATAAGTTCTCCACAATTTGATCTTTGCCTATAGCTATAACCTTTCCTTTCTGCCAGTTTTTTCATCTACCTTATATATGTTTATACAACTTTGGACTATTTATGTGTATATAAATATACAGAACCATTTCATGTTCCTAGTCATATGTTCATAGCAACCCTTTTTAACCAATCTTTCTCAAGTAAGATTAATTGAGGTATTTTTTGGAATAATCCTTACTTTTACAAACATTGAAAAACCACTTTATTATTGCTTACCTCTCTTTCTCTCCAACAATATTCTCTTAATGATAGGGGCCATGTCTTATGCATTCCTGACACTTTACATAGTAGTGAACATATAATAAATTACACAAAAAATTTTCAGTTCAGTCGATATCCAACAATGCATATAGCTTGGGGAGATATAAGAAAGAATTTATGTCTTAGAACTTATGACCTAACGAGAGAACTAAACATATCCATACATTAAGCACATCAATAAACTCCTACTATGCTAAGCAGTTGACTAGTCCCTGGGAAATAAGTAGAAGATACCAGGTATTGATGTTATACTTACAGACTTTAAATCCAGTAATTAAAAACTAAAAAATGGGAAAAAGAGTTAAACATGTAGCAAGGACTACAACAGAGAGATACATCACGGGATCAATGAAAAGCTGTGCTGATTTTGTGAAACCAATTGACCTTATATTAATATCACAATATTCTTACTATAATTGGACATGGTACCCAGTCAACAATGAGCAGCATATCTCTCCATCCATAAGTAAGGTCTACTGCCATACATAATGGAGACAAGATCAGCAACATTATTTTCAAAATAAAGAATTTGTTTGTATGGCAACTAAAATATACATTCTTTATTCAATGTGCTTTTTTTATCCAATATCACCAGCTAGTCTAACATTAACATCATAAAACTGACCAGCTTTGGACTTAAACAATAATACAGAAGAATGAAAGTTTTACTCCTTACTCCTAAAAGTCCACTAAAGGTAAATACTCTAGTTATAAATACTCGTGTTTCCACTTATTTAGCTGAAATTTAACAGTGTAATTGACAAAGGATTCAATACATTCTTCCACTGTAATTGCCTATGGCTTTTATAAAAAGATAGGTAACCCTCTTTTTTCTGACATTTTTATATGTGGACTGTAGTGGCCTTACCATTGTAGTAATTTGCATGGTTGTGGTCTTAATTTGCAATTTTCTGTTTATTACACTTAGAACCTTCTTAGAAATCACTCTTTAAATTTTTCTTCAAAGTATATACTATTAGGCAGCAGAACACTTTACCAAAATAAATAATTCTAAATAAATAATTTCCAGATTTACGGAACATTTTTTTTCTCAAAGTGTCTTTTGTAAGGCTGATTTAGTGGTTCCCACTGAGAGCTGAAAAGAAAGAAGCATAGGGTAGAGATGGGAACCTATCCGAAGGAAATACATCCAAAGAAACTGACTGGGTGTGTCTCCTTATCTTTTAAATCCAATTTTAGATCCTCTCTTGGTTGTCCTGTGTGTGCTTGTACTACTGGGTGTGAATGAAAAAGTTGTGTGGCTTGAAATTTAAGTCTCGTTCCAGACTAGATTTTCCTGTCTGTGACCTTGTTTCACCATATCCAGTTCTTCATCTTTGATTTTTTTTTTTTTTTTTTTGGTTACCAGGGATCGAACTTGGGACCTTGCACTTGCGAGGAAGGTGCCAGAACCACTGAGCTAAATCCCCAGCCCTCCAGTTCTTGATCTTAGGTGTGTTACTTCTCCAGCTAGTACACTAGTTACTTCTACAAAATTGATCTAGTAATGGAATTTCCTTCATATAACTGCATTGATCAAATAAGTTTTTAAATATGTATTTTTTAGCAAAAACTGTTGTGCACAGAACCATGTCTCAATAACCATTAGCTTTTATATTACTATATTATTCTTTTAGTTCAGGTAATCAAAAGAAGTTGACTATGTCTTCCTTCCCACGGGTTCAGAGGAAAAATTAAATATGGAAAGGAGAATTTTTTAGAGCCTTGTTATGTTATTTCATTTCCTCATCTGGTATCTGATTTTGGTCTGGTTTTAGCAAAAACAAGAGCAGTCACTTGTAAAACAATTTTATCTGAATGTTCTAATTCAATAGCTGTGCAATTCCATCTTTGTCTGATTGTACCACATAGCAATAACTAAATCTATTAGGATAGTATCTGACAGGAAGAGGGGATTCATACTAGAAAAGTACCTTCCATGTGATACTTGGAGTAAAACCACAACGCCTGTGCCTGTGCTGTTGATGGAGGAATTCTCTGTGGTGTCTTTGAAATAGCCTCAGGTAGGTTTGTATGCATTCCACCTCTCTTCATTTTAGATCAAGTGATTTTCTTTTGCACTACTGGGACCTTAACTTCTCTGCAGTAAATGCCACCATACCAAGGCTGCACAGCTGGATTCTAACATGAAAAAGCATAATAAAAAGAAAGATTATGTATTTCCACTTTTTTTAAATCATACTACTTGTGGGAATTTTGAAGAATTTAATAATCACTTTCACTGTTACTCATATAAACATAAATTCAAAAGTCATTTTAATTTCATTTACTAACTTTGGAGTGCTTTACATTGTGGAACTTAATTCTAATTATCTTGTAAAATCATTTGTTTCCCATGAAACTATAATCTAGCACTGTGTGGTCTCATACTTGAAGCCATGAGTCACATGTGGTTATTTGTATTTAAACTTAAACCAATTGTTCATAATGAAATAGAATTCAGAATTCAGCTCTCTAGTCACAACAATCATATTTTAAGTGGTCAGTATCACATGTGGGTGATGGATACCATTTTGTACATGGTGGATTATAGAACATTTCTGTTATTGTAGAAAGCCCTACTAACCAGAAGGGAAATTATAGAACATAAAGAGCTGGAATTAGAGCACATATCTTATTCTTCTTTCAAGTGTACCAGCTTTTTACTACAAGAGCAATGATAGACTAATTGCTAAGACATTTGTTGATTGAACAAAACCAATCCTCAGCCTGGCTCATTAACTGGATCTGTAGCCATTTTCATTCTTCCAAGGAGTTCTCTTTATGACATTTACTAGATCAGTGCTGGCCTTCCCTCATAAACACCATGGAACTTTGAAGTTTCCTCACTGTGATCACCGTTTCATTTCGCTACTCCCTCCCCTGGCTTCTTCTTGCATTTGTCAGGTTCCTCCCTAATATATTTAATTATAAAAAATATTCTCATTATTCTTTTATGACTACCCCCATTCTTTTTTTTTTTAACATACTTTCTGGCTTTACTGTTCCCTATCGTTTTTGTTATTTTCCTAAAGAGACTTTTGCATCTCTACCTATTTTATTGTTTTAGGTACCCTGATATGTATAAATCTTACTTCTTAATCTCTAGACCACTCTAAATATGAGTTCTAATTTTATGTGGCCATTTCTCCCCTAGAAAAGACAGGTAAAACCCTGCTAGAACAATCCAATGTTTTTTTAAAGCATTGATCATTCAATGTTATACTTTTGTGATGAAAGTGAGTACTTGGTAACTAACATTCAGAACTTCCTCTCTCTCTCTCTCTCTCTCTCTCTCATCTTTCAGCATTCCAAAAAAGTTGATTTATGTCTAATACTCATTTCAACACTTCTTCAATGTTTCCTTAATGGCATGTAGTATTAGTTTTTCTTGCTTGCAACTAATCTTAACAGAAACAGAAATTGAAACCTTATCGGAATTTAAAAAGTGACAAAGTGTTAAAACATGAAGTTGTAGTTATGTGCAGAGTTGGGAAGTAGGAAATTTTTATTACACTGTAGCTATGTAGGTAGTTAAATTGTTCCATGACATATCTTGAGAGTCATAATGTTTTGGAATTGTTGGGGTTGTGAAGATTCCAGGTTCTTGGTATCCCGAACAAAGAATTGAGCAGGACACACAGCAGGAGAAATGAAAGCATAAAAGATCTGTATACTTCTCAGGGTGGGAGTAGGCCAGGGAGAAGAAAATGCTCATGGCACCAAAGAGTCTCTGTGTGGTTTTTACAAGGTGAGAGTAGTTCTTTGAACTGACTCAGGGAGTCACTCTAATCAATAGCATGTTGCCTCCTTTCTGTTGCAGGTGGGAATCTTTGTTCTGATTTAGAGTTTTGTGGAACTGCTGTGGGATCCAAAGCCTGTAGTTGGGGGTTGTAATCACAATGCAAATGAGAATATAATTAATTTGGGATTACCTTCCGATGTTCAAGTTATTTTGTAGTACTTGTTTCCCTATGTACGGTCTAGTAGTTAGAGCCTGATATTCCTTGTGGTTTTTAGAGAGCTGTCTTGTTACCCTCAGAAGTCTATAGCCCTGGTCTAGTTGTTTACACTGGAGTTCTCTGGTTTTAAAGAGCTGGGTTTTACTCTTTTATACTTTGCCCTTCATGGCCTACTCCAGGGACCTCTTCTCTGTTTCCTGCCTTAGGACTTTGTAGTGACTATAGAGGAGAACTCTTTTTCTTCATCATTCCTTGACCTGGCATTTTAACAGGCTTGGTTTCTGTTTGTGGATCTTGGCCTTCCTCCAGTTTGAGTAACACCTCATCCTTCCTTTGGGAGTAGAGCAAGTCGGCTATTGCTAAGTAGCCAGTGCCTCACATTTCAGGATATGGTTTACTTCAGGGCTGGGTACAACTGCAGTGAACACCGGGGCTTTCATTTGAGGCACTTTTCTGCATGATCTGCACATGTTACAATATAAAGCCAAAGATGCTGCTGACTTTTTGCTACTGTGTGGAAACTGATCTAAAGTCATGGAAAGGATAGCAAAGGATTTCTAAGTGATGCAAAGAAATCCAATGTTTATATCTCTTGAGCCCTTAAATCCATGAAGCCAGCAACATTGGAAACTTTTCTGATGCATGAAGAAATAAATTATATAGGCTTCGTAGATTTTTCCAACTAATGCCATAATTATAGCAAGTTTTAAAAGGTAATGACTGAAACATTTAATTATTTAGAAATTCACAATTTCAGAAACAGTAATTTTAAAAGTTCATTATATCAGTATATCTGACCAAATATTTCAGGTTTCCATTCTATATGTGATAGTTATTTCTGACATAAGAAGCCTCATTATCTATATATTCTTCTAGTGCCTTTGGTTCAGCTATATATATCCATAATCTTATTTACTTATTAAATGATATGAACTATATTTTTATAAATTGCATTGGAAACTTTTCACCAGATATTCCAGTTAAACCATAGCTTTGGAACAATGAATTTATTTACCTTCTCCACACTGATAGTGCTGTCCATGGGTGACTGGTTTCTGTTCAGCTCAAACAGGAGTGCTTTGTCCTCATTGAGGACTTGGTAAATTCTATCTCCTAAATGTAGGCACAAGTATCCCCAAATTTCACCTTGCCTTGTAAAGCCTCACCCAATCTATGCTCCCTTCATCCTGGGCAAATGACCTTTCTTCTTCTTCAGTGAGAATATTGGGGCCTGCAGTACTGATCTTGCTTCTATTACACCCTACATTTGATTTTATTTTTGTCGTACTTTCACTATGCAAAGATCAGAGTGTGAGCCAGAACTTCCTATATAAAATCCTGAGCCCACTTCCAGCCTTCTCCTCAACGTTGCTCTATTATGCACCTCCTCTCATAGATAATACACACACACACACACACACACACACTTAACTTCTTCCTCTACACTCAAACCTCAGCCACCCCAGCTGTACACATGCTCTGCACACTCTCTACTCACCAAGAAGAGTACAGAGTTAGTAACAAAGGATGAGGTGAAAAGGGAGACTGGCAATCAGATCCTTTAAGGTCTACTTGTAAAATTTGGAACTACTTTGGGGGACAGAAAGCCTCTGAAAGGCCTCAAGGAGAAGCAGATGGGGGGATATAAGGATTTTGCTTGAAGACTCTGGTAACATATACTGATGGATTCTTTAAAAAGGTGTTAATCGTGAACCGAAAATGCATTTTGCCAGACTGGATGCTGGTGTTAACTGGGCTTTTTAAAACCATTGTATATATAGAAATCAATATAAAAATTTGGCTTAAGCATACTTCCTTTCAAACCATCTAAGGTTTCCAAGCAGTTAAGTGGAGGTGGCCCATCTGTCTTTTTTTAATCCAGCAGGTGATGGGCTAATACTTATGTGCTGGTGTAGAACATGGCTTGTGAGAAGATGGTTCTGCTCAGGTCACTGCTACTCACTGTTGCTCCAGGATATCCAACACCCTGGCTAGGTGCTAAATTGTTTTCAGGCTGCTGTGAGAGTCTAAGTTTCCCTTGCTTATAGTCATTCACTGAAAGGTATATTTCAATTGTCTCCTCATTCCTGCACTGGTGAGGAAGGCATGCCTGCCTGGGGAGTTATGTGGGGGACAGACCACATGGCATCCAACACTAGACAGGTGAGACCCATAGCAGTGCTTAGCCACATATACTTACAGCTTCAGGAGGTCACTAAATGCCTTGCAGGGGCACCCGGGTGTTACTTCGGAATGCAGTGACCCAGGAGAGTTGCAGGAGGCCTGCCTTGTAGTGTTAGGAGGGCAGTGACTTCTACTTCCTAGAGAACCAAGTGAGGCCTTTGTTTGAATAATTTGTCAAACTGGCAGCTTTTTCCTACTGTTTGTTACTCTTTTAACCAGGACATTCTGAGCACATATCCAATAGCCACTGAATCTGTAATTGAAAACAATGGAACAAGTTCATTTCACAATTTTTGTTTACAATAACTATCAGAATTAAGCTTATTATAGTACTACTTTAGGACACATGAAAATATGTTTATATAAATCTAAATCTCTCTAGCTTACTCTTTCTAGTAGTAGTATATAACTTTATCAGGAGCTATAAAACATTCATTACAGTTATATCATCCAAACTTTACAGGATTTTTACTTGCTAAAGAGTCAGTTATTTCCTCAGGTATTTATGTGTGAGGCAAGTTTCAAATTTCTTGCAATAATAGCTGATATGAGATCTTCCTGATTTTTATATTTCAATTTCAATATATTCTCCTGAAGAAGAAAGCAATATTTTGAGAGGCACATTTTTCTTACAGAATACAGAGGAATGACAGATAATATTCTTTAAGATGCTCTTTGTGACTATGGTTTTTTTTTTTTTTAGATTTCTCATTTCTGATTGTGTATATTTTAGTTTCTCAGAATATTAGACTAGTAAACTGACTCTTACTTATTTAAAATCTGAGCATCTGGTTTAAAAACTGCATGTAGAACAGTAGGCAGCATCACTAAAATATACTAAAATATACTAAAGTCCTAGTCATCAATAACTGTGAATGTGACCTTATTTAGTTGTAATTAAAGTGTAAGTGAAGATTTGATTATAGTAGATTAGGGTACATCCTTATTTCAGTAGGCCTGATGTCCTAATAAGAGGAGAAAACACACACACAGACACACACACATACATATACACTTGCACTCTCACACAATACTAAGTTTCTGCAGCAACAGGGATAAGAATAATGTGTCTATAGCCAAGGAATGTTAAGGATGGTCGGTGGCACTGAGAAAGACTTGGAACAGATTTTTCCAGAGAGAAAGTCAGAGACAGAGACACACAGACAGAGACAGACAGAGACACAGAGAGATGCAGAGAGGATAACTTTGCCATCACAATGATTTTAGCCTCTGCAGTCCACACTTTGGTAGAATGCGTTTCTCTTGTTTTAAACAACCTAATTTGTGGTACTTGGTGATATTGGTCCTAGGACCTGAATACACTCTCCTAACAACTGAAGATGTAGATCACCTTACATATACAAACATCCATATATAGCTGCTGAAAGAATTTTAAAACTTGAGTTTTAGAAACCATGAAGAAATCTGAACTACTTTCACAGAGATGGGTCCCGGGTTCTGAAATGCTTTCCCCAAATAGATGACTCTTCAGTGCCAGGTTTCTGTCATAAGAACTCCAGTTGCTTGCCAGATGCCCTTCTGACTCCTGTTATCACTGAAAAGTGACCATTTACTTTGCTCAGCTATCTCCTTGGAAGGTAGAGCAAAAACACACCTCTAAGATATTCCCCTTGACATTATCATGAAATCTAAATTACAAACCTACAGGGGCTGTGATTATGCTTGAGAGGGCAATTTTACTGCCATTGTACTGCCTTACAAGGCCTAAGTGGTTGGGTGAAATGTGAAAAATATGATTTATTGATGATGGAAGAGAGGCCAAAATTTCCCATGTTTTGTTACAAGCTTCCAATAAACAAAATATACTTGGCTCTTAGTATTCAGAGTATGTTTTTTTGTTTTGTTTTGTTTTTACCTGAATGCAACCTCACTGTTTCACTGCTGATTTGTTCTGATTTGTGCTGCATATCTTCTGTAGTACATTTTCAGTGTGTCATGTAAGCATAAAGCCTGTTTAAGCTCTCTTTGCATGGTGCTTCACGTGAAAATGAAAATTTCACAAGATACTTTTGGGTGTTGACAGATGTATAGCAGAGTGAGCAAGAGAAAATTCATGAAGTAAACTCAATCACACACTGTTTACAAGGATCAGGTTTGTTTCTTAAAGTTTCCATCTTACAATGTTCCTATAATTATTTAATTTTTGTATTTAATATCTGTTGCTATCTCATTTTGTCCAATATCTAGTTGTTTCTTTTTGTGTTTTTTGGTATCAGGGATCAAACTTGGGACCTTGCACTTGTGAGGCAGGCACTGGAACTACTGAGCTAAATCCCCTGCCTCTTTTTTTCTTTGTTTTTTGTTTTTTTGTTTTTTTGGTACAAGGGATCGAACTTGGGACCTTGAGAGATTGCTAGACAGGCACTGGAACCACTGAGCTAAATCCCTGGCCCTCTCTGTTTTGTTTTTTAAAGTCTCACTGATGTTTGGTAAATGTTTTAGATGTTTGAAATAAGAGGAGTTTCACTAAATTTTTTTAAAAAATATTATTAGTACATGTTTGTGGTACATAATGTTCACAGCCCTTGTGGGGAGCGGGTACATTTATATAATAAATCTTAATCCTTTCTTTCAACTCCTTTCCTTTCCCTTCCTCTCGCTCCACCCATCTCATGATCCCCTTTCTTTTCTTTTTCTTTTTTCTTTTCTGTGCATGGTTGCAGTACATAATGTTTACATTCCTTGTGTGGAGTTGATCATTGACATTTATCTTTATTTTCTGCATTCTTTCATAACTATTTTAAATTTATTTTATTATTTTACTAACTTTATTTACATTACTGACATTAATTTTTAACCATTCATCTTTGGGATAAAAACTGTAGTTAATAATATAGTTTCATTTCTCTGTTCAGTATTTTTTTGTGAATTTATTTTAAAATTTATTGCAAGGTTTTTAAAGTATTTTTTTAAATTTTTACAATATATATGGTATTTAAAAAGTTATCTTTAAAATTCCTCATAGCTTTTTTAATTTTAATTTTAATTTTATTTATACGTGGCCTGTATAGCAGCAGTTTACTGGATGAACATATATTTTACTGACTATTGTATTTGCATTTCTTTGAAACTTTTCATTGGAACTTTCTATTTTTTCTACTTTTTTTCTTCCTTTTAACTTTTCTTCATAATTTGGATAGAAAATATATTTGTTTCAACATAATTATTTATATATGTGCTGTTTTAAACTATAAGTGGTTAATTAAAACTATAAACCTGTATATGTAGTTTCACCATCAATTCAAAGATATTATTTTACCAAGTTTGGCTAATATTTTTATTTTTATAAATTTCATTTCATTATTACATTAATTTCAGAAGATATGACCTCTTTTCTTTGAATTCTTGAAAATTTACTCTTTACTTTGGTATTTATAATTTCAGTAAAAAATATAACAGTGGACATATCTGTATTTCTCTTGGCATGCCTTGGTATTTTCTGTATATTTGGACATATATTTTTGTTTATTTCTAAGTAAAGAAATTTATTTTTCTTTATACCATTTATTATCTTTCCTAATAATTCCTTCCCTCCATTCTCCCCTGGATGTCTCCTGTTACACTTCTATTAGACATTCTTTTTCTATTTTTTGAGTCTCTTAAACACATTCATATAAGTTATATTTTTACTTCTAGATACTTTTTATCATCCCATGGTTCATCCAATATCAATCATTTCAACTACCTCTCAACTGAAGGAAAAATATTTATTAATTAATTGCTTTTTATAAAATATATATGGTGTAAGATTTTTATATACACCTATTTTAGGTATACAAACATATAGCAAGAATACATATGTTTTAGATATGTTTGATTTGTATTAAAATGTTTCTGACCATTTTTTATATTGCTTTGTTATTTAATTTTGTAGTTTCAATGTTTATGCCTTTCAACATTTTATTTCTTTGATTATTCTAATACCTGACATGATTATTAGTCTAACTGCTCTTGTTTTTGTTATAGTTCTGTCAACAGTAGCTCTTAATGTCTTGTTTAATCTGTTCATTGATAATACTTTTATATTGAGTACACTAAGATCAATTTCATCCAGGAAATCCTAGAATATAGTCATTGAGTTCGAAATTCAAAGGAGATAATATTTTCTTTAAGGTGAACATACCGCTGAATTCGGTTCACTTATATTTATTCACCTCTGAACTTTTTAGCTATAGTATAAAGTATTCTTGAAATTGAAGCCCGGATCCAGATCATCTCAGTCTCATGATTTCAAATTATTAGAAAAACCTATAATTGTTTTTGTTTTTATTAACATTATTTTCATTACTACATTATTATGACTGTTCTTTCTCTAGGGCTGAGGAAGAGACAGATCCATGTGTAGATTCTCACATAAGGAGATACATGAGTCTCCAGCTACCTTTCCATTAAGTGGTTTCTTATTTTCTTTACAGGATGCATCGTGGTATTCTTTGCACCTCTCCTTTATGGAATATCTCCTTTACTCCCCTTCTCCCTCCTCTTGCTATTTCTTAGTTTTTGGCATTGGCATTTCCATTAAGGAAGTACAGTTTTACTCTAAGTTCTTTATATATTTACATTTTATTTCACTTTTTTACCTCTTTAATCTGCAGCCTTTTTAAAGTGAGAAATGTATTTAAGTACATATCCCAATGTACTGATTACATTTTTTTTTATTAAATTCTTTTATTGGTACATTGTAGTTCTACAACACAATTACATTTCTTATTGGGAATTGTACCTTTACATAACGCATCTTGGTTCTTACTTTTTCCCCATTCCTAGCCCTGCCTTCACCCCCTCCACCCTTCCCTATTTACAAAGACTTTATTTCCATTTTTTCCATTTCTCATCATTTTTCCTTTCCCTTCTTTCCTTTCCCCTGCCCGTCCACTACCCCTACTCTTTTGGACCTTTTCTTCCTACTTTGAATTATCAATTATTCATTCTAATCATTGGTACATTTTAGGTATACAATATAATGACATTCATCATTGCAAATTTGCACCTTTACATAGTCTCTCTTGGTTTTTACTTTTCACCCTTACCCAGCCCTCCCTTCAACACCTCCATTCCTCCCTATTTACAAAGATTTTCTTCCTATTTTTCCATTATCTCATATTAATCCTATTCCCTTCTATCCTTTCCCCTAGCCCTCCCACTTTCTTCACCTTTGCCCCTTTACTCCTAATTCACATTATCTATTATACATTTAGTCCTTATTTACACTTTCAGTTTCTCACACCAGAGAAACTATTCAGTATTTATTCATGTGTGTCCTATTTATTTCACTTAAGAGTATTGCCTCAATGTGCATACACTTAGCTATAAATGTCTCTAATTTCTCATTTTTTATGGCTGAGTAGTACTCCATTTTATTAAAAAACCACATTTTCTTGATCCAATCTCCAGTTGATGGGCATTTGGACTGTTTCCAAGTTTTAGCTATTACAAACTGTGCTGCTATGAACATGGGTGCACATATATCACTGTGGTATGATTCTTTTAATTCTTTGGGGAAGATCCCCAGCAGTGGAATAGTGGGGTCAAATGAAACTTCCAGTACTAGTAATTTGAGGTATCTCCATACTGATTTCCATAGTGCTTGCACCAGTCTACGCTCGCACCAGCAGTGGAGCAGGGTTCCTCTTTCCCCACAGCCCTGCCAGCATTTGTTATTGGTTGATTTCATGATAGCAGCCATTCTTTCTGGAGTGAAGTGGAATCTCAGCATTGATTTCATTTGCATCTCTCAAATGACCAGTGATGTTGAACATTTTTTCATGTATTTATTTGCTATTTCTACTTCTTTGTCTGAGAAATGTCTGTTCATTTCAGATTCTCATTTTTGGATTGGGTCTTTAAATTTGGGAGGTCTGATCTTTTTTAGATCTTTATAGATTCAAGATAGTAGACCTTTGTCTGAGGAAGAGCAGATGAAGATTTTCTCCCACATTTTGGGTTGTCTCTTCACACTGCTGGTGGTTTCTCTTGCTGCGCATAAGCCTTTTAATAAGAAGAGATCCCACTTGTTGATTGTTTGTGCTAGTTCACGGGCAACTGAGGTTTTGTTCATAAAATCTTTTCCTACACTGATGTCTTCAAGGGTTCTACCTAACTTCCGTTCCAACTGGTTCAGAGTTTCTAATTTAATATTTAGATCTTTAATCCATTTTGATTTTAATTTAGTGTATGGTGAGAGATACAGGTCTAGTTTTAATCTTTGGCAAGTTGAAGCCCAATTTTTCCAGCACCATTTATTAAAGAAGCTATCTTTCCTCCAGTGAGGGTGTTTGGCTCCTTTATCGAAGATGAGATGGCTGAGTGTGTCTGGCACTGTTTCTGCATCTTCTAATCTGTTCCACTGGTCCTCAGGTCTGTTTCTTTGCCAGTACCATGCTCTTTTAACACAGTTTCTTTGTAGTATAGTTCCTGGTAGGGGATTGTGATACTCCCCACCATGTCTCTGTTACATAGAATTGCTTTTGCTCTTCTGGGTCTCTTCTTGTTCCATATGAATTTTTGGATTGTTTCCTCAAGGTCTATGAAGTGTGCTGCTGGGATCTTAATTGGAATTGCATTAAATCTATATAGCAGTTTTGAAAGTATGACCATTTTCACTATATTAATCCTTCCTACCCAGGAGCAGGGGATGTCTGTCCATTTTCTGATATCATCTTCAATCTCTCTTTTCAGAGTGCCATAGTTTTCAGAGAAGAGGTCTTTGATTTCTTTCATTAAGTTGATTCCTAGGTATTTCAGTTTTTTGGACTCTATTGTGAAAGGAATTATTTGCCCTATTTCTCTCAGTGAGTCTGTTATTGGTGTAGAGGAAATCTATTGATTTTTGTGTGTTGACCTTGTAACCAGCTACTTGACTGAATTTGGTTATTAAGTCTAGAAGACTTTTGGTGGAGTTCTTGGGGTCTTCTATATAGCATATCATGTCATCTGCAAATAATGACAATTTGACTTCTTCATTTCCTATCTTTATTCCTTTTATTTCTTTCTCTTGTCTAATTGTTGTGGCTAATATTTCCAGAACTATATTGAACAAGAGTGGTAAGAGTGGACATCCTTGTCTTGTTCCTGATTTTAGTGTGAAGGATTTCACTTTTTGACCATTTAGTATGATATTGGCTGTTGGTTTTTCATAGATGGCTTCTATCAGTTTGAGGTAGAGACCATCTATTGCAATTTTTTGTAGGGTTTTTATCATAAATGCATGTTGGATTTCATCAAATGCTTTTTCTGCATCTATGGAGATAATCATATGGTTTTTGTTCTTGGCTCTATTGATATAGTGTATTACATTGATTGATTTGTGTATATTGGACCATCCCTGCATCCCTGGGATGAATCCCACTTGATCAGGGTGTATGATCTTCTTGATGATCTTCTGCATTTTGTTTGCCATTATCTTATTAAGGATTTTTGCATCTATGTTCATTAGTGAGATTGGCCTATAGTTCTCTTTTTCGGTTGAGTCTTTCCCTGCTTTGGGGATCAAGGTGATGCTTGCTTCCAGGAATGAATTTGGGAGTATTGCTTCCCTTTCAATGTCATTGAAGAGTTTAAACAGTAGTGGCAGCAGTTCCTCTCTAAATGTCTTGTAGAATTCAGCAGTGAAGCCATTAGGGCCCGGGCTTTTCTTAGTTGATAAGTTTTTAATTACATTTTCAATTTCATTGGTTGATATTAGGTTGTTCAGAATTTTTAGGTCTTCTTCGTTCAATTTTGGTAATTCATATGTAACTAGGAATCTGTCCACTTCTTCTGTGTTGTCCATCTTATTGTCGTATAGGTTCTGGAAGTAGGTATTGATGATCCTCTGGATTTCTGCTGGGTCTGTTGTAGTTTCAACCTTTTCATTCCTAATTGCATGGATTTGGGCCTTTTCTTTCCTTTTTCTGACAGGTTTGGCTAAAGGTTTGTCAATTTTGTTAATTCTTTTGAAGAATCAACTCTTAGCTTCATTGACTTTTTGTATCATTCTCTTAGTCTCCATTGCATTGATTTCTCCTCTGATCTTTATAATTTCCTCCCTTGTAAGAGCTTTGGGGTTGTCCTGCTCTTCTTTGTCTAGAAGCTTGAGGTTCAGCATCAGGTTGTTTAATTGGGCTTGTTCTGTTTTCCTAATATGCATATTTACTGCTATGAATTTCCCTCATAAGACTGCTTTCATTGTGTCCCATAGATTCCGGTGTGTTGTATTGTCATTGTCATTTAATTGAAGGAACTGTCTGATTTCTTCTTTAATTTCTTCTGTGACCCATTGGTTATTCAGAAGTGTGTTGTTCAATTTCCACGTCTTTATAAAATTTTTTGAGTTTCTTTTGCTATGGATCTCCAACTTCATCGCACTATGGTCTGATAATATACAGGGGATAACTTCAATTCCTTTGCACTTACTTAAACGTGTTGTATGTGTGAGTATGTGGCCTATTTTTGAGAATGACCCATGTGCAGCTGAGAAGAATGTGTATTCTGATTTTGTGGGGTGGACGACTCTGTATATATCTGTTAAGTTCATTTGTTCAAGAGTTTGATTGAGTTCTAGTATTTCATTACTTATTTTATGTCTAGTTGATCTATCTTTTTGTGACAGTGTGGTGTTGAGGTCCCCTACTACAATTGTATTAGTGCATATATGACTTTTCATGTTTGTTAGTATTTGTTTTCTATAGTTGTGTGCACTAGTGTTTGGTGCATAGATATTTATGATTGTCATCACTTCCTGTTGGATTCTTCCCTTTACAAGGATGTAGTGTCCTTCTTTGTCTCTCTTAATCAGTGTTGGTTTGAAATCTGCTTGATCTGCAAAGAGGATAGCTACTCCTGCTTTTTTTCGGGTTCCTGTCGCATGCAGTATTGTTTTCCTCCCTTTAACTTTCAGTCTATGAGTTTCCTTTTGAATGAAGTGTGTTTCTTGTATGCAGCATATTGTTGGATTTTGCTTCTTGACCCATTCTGCCAGTCTATTTCTTTTGATTTGTGAATTGAGACCATTAACATTGATGGTTATAACTGAAACATATTGACTTGTCATTGCCATGACTTTTTCTTTTTGTTAGGTTCTTCCCCTTTGCATTTAATTTCTTGTCATGCCAGATGGGTTCATTCTGCTTTGCTTCCTGGGGTTGTGATCCTCAATGTCTGTTCCTAGGGTATTGTGTAAAATTCTTTGGAGTGCTGGTTTGGTATTCACGAAGTTCCTAAGGTGCTCTTTGTCATGAAAGTATCTTATTTCTCCATCCATTTTGAAAGATAGTTTTGCAGGGTACATCAATCTGGGTTGGAGGCTGTTTTCTTTTAGGGCTTGGAATATGTCACTGCAAGCTCTTCTTGCCTTGATGGTTTGTGTTGAGAAGTCTGCTGTGATTCTGATGGGCTTTCCTTTTTATGTGATTTGTTTCTTTTCTCTAACTGCTTGTAGAACTTTGTTCTTCTGTTGAGTTTCTGGAATCTTAACAATTATATGCCTATGTGTAGATTTTTTTTTGATCAAGGCTACTTGGAGTCCTGTATGCCTCACTTATCTGTATGTCAAGTTCTTTCCCTGTGCTTGGGAATTTTTCTGCCATTATTTCTGTGAAGAGATTTTTTATGTCATCTGCACTCTCTCCTGTTTCTTCATTGACTCCAATCAGTCTTATGTTATTGTTCTTTGCATCATCTAGCAGCTGCTCAATTGATTTTTTGTGTTCCCTTATAATTTTGAAGCAATTTTTCTTTTCCTGGTCATTAATTGCAATCTTATCTTCTATATCAGAAATTCTGTCCTCACCTTGGCTCGTTCTGCTGTGTAGACTTTCAATGGAGTTTTTCATCTCCTAGAAATCTATTTGCTTCTGTTTTATGGATTTCATTTGTTTCCTATGTTGGGATTTCATCATGTTCCTGAGCTCCTCTCTAGATTTATTAATCATGTCTTGCACTAGGGGCACAATTTCTCCTGTTATCTGAGAAATTATTTCTGATTTCATTTTTTCCAGGTCCCCTTTTTTTGCCAGTTCAGTGGGTCCAGGTGGTTGAGTATCAGAGTGTTCCATCTCATTTCCCTTTAGGGTTGCTGTAGGTGATCTGGAGGTCTGGTTTTGAGACTTGTTTATGTGTTTTCTCATTTCGACTGGGGTGGGTGGCTGTTAGCACCTGCATAGATTACCTCTTCTGAGCTGGGAGAGGTGGGACAGGGGCCGGGGGCAGCAGTAGGAATGGGGACCCAAAAACCCTTTCCTGTGGTCTGGGAGCAGCGGGAATGATGGTGGCCAGCAAGCCCCTTCCTCTGGACCAGGAGCAGTGGGATGGCAGCTTAGAAGCCCCTACCTCTGGGCCGGGAGCAGTGGAAGGGATGGTGGCCCGGAAGCCCCTTCCTCTGGGCCAAATCAGAGGGACAGAAGGTGGCCCAAAAGCCCTTTCCTCTGGGCTGGGAGCAGCATAATGGATGGTGACTGGGAAGCCCCTTCCTCTGGACCAGGAGCAGTGGGATGGTGTCTCAGAAGCCCCTACCTCTGGGCCGGGAACTGCAGGACTCAATACCTTGGTCTGGTGTTCTGGTGTCCTCTGCATCTTTTTAGTGTGGAATCAGGTGCCTGCCTGTCTGCAGTGGTGTGATTCGGCATCTTCTGTGCAACTCGTGACCTTGGTAGGGCATGCACAGACCTGCCTGTCTGCAACGGGCTGATTCGGCATGTTCATGCTGATTACATTTTAAAGAGAAGTTTCAAGATTCTTTTCTTCACAATATGTTTTAATTAAATTTGGTTAATAAGAAAATGAGATCTGGGTCATACTGATTTGGGGGGCTTTAATTAGAATTCTGTTCTGATCTAACAGTTTATCACATTCCCTTTACTCAATGAGACTTCCTCTGTGGTCAAATATATAGTGAATTTTTCATGTTTCACAAATGTTTAAAACTAATTTGCAGGTTTTCTGTGTGTGGTTATGAGACTTGTCTACCCATATCTTTACACGTCACTTAAAATGTGTGTGCTATTTTTGACTCACATCTGTATTGTCCTTACTAGTTTGTTGTACATTTTATTTGTCTGATTTTAAAAGCAGAGTACTAAAATATGTTCTCAATTTCACAATTTATTTTTATTCTGTACTATATGCTGTTGTAATACCTCAGTAATCTTTCCAGTCTCTAGATCTCACATTTTCTTTTGAATGCAATGTTTGACAAGCACTATTTTCATTAACAATCCCCATTTGAATATCGTTCTTTAATGTTAGGAGTTAAATTTAGCATTATGCTTCCCAGAGTAAGCCCAGTATTTTATTGCATCAAGTATATTATAGTATTGCTGTATAAGTCAGTTTTAGCCTATAAGTAGAAGTATTAAGTGAATTATTGGGAGTATGTTTTAGAAAGAGAAGATCTACTCTTCTTCTCCATCCAGGTATCTGGACCAAGGGTGTACTGACTGGAGGTCCAGCAGTTATTTTGTACCACATTCCACACTGTATGAATACTGAAACAGAAAATGAAGCGTTCTGGACTCTTGATGAAAAAACACCCCTGCTATATAAGACAGAAACACATTTTTGTCTTCTGTAATTACTATATGGTTATCCAGCCACATCCCACCAGCCTCAAAACTTATATTTTAATCCATTGATCAAAATAAACATTTAAATAAGGAAATTTTCCATCTATAAAACTGTTTGTATTCTTTCTTTATCTTGATTTATAGCCTGAATAAAGATGGGACCTCCAAGTTGAAAATTATTTTCTGTCATAACTTAAAAGATTTGCTCCTTTTCCTTGCAGAACATGGCAATCTTATGTAGAAGGTTGGAATATTGATAATTATTTTATTACCTCCCCTGGAATTATTTTAGATCTCTTTTTCCTAAGATTCTGGAAATTACTAAAGATACATGTATCAAGGGAGAAATGTATAGACAAATTAAGGAGGCAAGAAAGACTTTATTGTAAGTAGAGGGATAGAACTCAATTTCATTGAAAGTAGGAATGAGAAAGAGACTGGACACTAGGATAAGCCAGAAGAAGACACTTACAGATGAGGCCAGGGAGGCGTTTGTCTGTAGGATTGGGACTCCTATGTTTCCTGCTCCTGACTAGGTGCTTATGCTCTCACAGACACTCAGAGATAAGATCTGTGATGATTACATTTTAAAGAGAAGGTTCCAAGGTCCCTGAGAAAGTTTCCTGGGTTATAATATTGGAAAGAAGCTGGAAGAAAATTTACATTTCCAAGGAACAGTGCTCGGATGTACAATTCTGACTTTCCTAAGTAAATGCTCTAAAAAGAAACAACCAAATAAAAAAGAAGTCAGGATCTTATGGTCAAGGAGAAAACCGTCTAAATGTTAGTCATGTGGAGGACAAATTAAGGTCATCCTAATCACACATTTGTATTTGCTGTTTCTTTTTTTCATAAATTTGTATCCTTGGTTGTCTTTTCCATCTGAAGACTTCTACACTTTTGTCTTTTATACCCACCTGTTCCCTTCTTATTCCCCCAAATTTTATTAATTAAATGTTACACTTTTTTGTTTGATTGTTTATACATTATGTCTTCCGTATTTTATAACTCTGATATTCTGTTTAACTTTCTAGAAGGAATTTTTAATGGATCTTTCAACATTTTTGCTGACTTTTAAATTTCAACAATAGTATTTTATATTCTGAAAATCATGGTCCTCTAATTATTCTTATTAACGTGAACCTTGGTTTTTGGCTCTGTTTGTAATGGTATGTATCTCTGAGGAATCTAATTGAGAATATTGTATCATTGTTAAAGAATTGTATCTACATTTTCAAAGGTCATTTTTGTTGTTGTTCAAGACATTTTTATTGAGATCTTATGTCTTTTCATGTTCATGTTGAAGATTGAGCCACACACAAGTCCATGAGAAACCATCCTCACATGGACAGGGAGATCCAAGGAGTCCGTATATTTTAGGATGATCTGGTGTGATAGTCTTCACTGAAGAACATCTCAACAATATCTGAAGAATTTTCCTCTTTAACATCTTTTAAGTCTCTTTTATTTATTTTTTTTTGGGGGGGGTACCAGGGATAGAACTCAGGACCTTGTGCTCTTGAAGCAGAACATCTTTTAAATCATCTAAACAGCATTTCACTTTTCTTAAACATGGGAATCAGAAACCTAGCTTTACTTTTCTGCTTATTGGGATAGCAATATGATATTTAAGGTTATTAAAAATCTGTGAAAAGGACTTAAAATTCATCCTCTTGATTTCATCTCTGATGATTATCCCCATTATTTGGCATTTTCTAATTGGTCTTTGTCACTGAGAAGTCTGTTTTTTATTTCCTTTCCACAATAAACTCTGTGCAGTACTTCTGCATATGTTACCTGCTCTTTACTACTCTTTCATTGGGTCTTCCTTCAAGTTTTTTCTTGCCTGTGCACTTTTTCACTACATCTCAACATTTCCTTTTATTTTTTAAGATTTATTCCTTAGTGAAGTTTTAGGAAAATAAATTGAAAAGCACGTGATCATTCATCTATGTTTAACCAGAACTCATCTCTCTACCCCATTTATTTTCTTATTGAGAAGGAAAACATAAACAGTCCTATATAGCATGAATATATATAGAAAAACCATAAGTATTAGTTCTAAATGCTAAGTCTCAGATTCCAAAATCACTTCTCACACTGCTGTTGCATAATTACTGGCCCTTTGGGAGTTGCTTGTGTACAGGTCTGCAGTGCAGAACAAAGTGATGCTGTCACTGGATAACCTTTAGTCAGAGGCAATTTTATGAAGGGTTGATAAGGGTAGCTAGACCTGGGGTTCCATAGTAGCCCATCATCCTCTTCCTATTGTTTGAAGAATAGGTCCTTATTGTAAGATTTCAGACTTTTTTTTCTCTTACTTCTGAAGGAAAAGATTGAAAATAATTTAAATTAGGATTTTGAACTGAAATTAAAATTACTTAAAACTAACTTCCAAATATATGCTTTAAACAAAAAAGAAATCTAATATAATACCAAATAATTGGCTTTATATTTTTTGATGAAATTAATACTATAATTATCAATATAATTTCCTGGTGAAAAATAAAATTTAATAATTTTTAAGAAAAATAGGAGGGATTATTTTTTTGGTACCTTTCTACTGTAAGACCCAGATGAGACTTAGCACAAGTAATGCCATCTTGTTATAGGCCCTCCATCTTGTCTCTGTGGGTTTCAGGTTCACTACAGGACAGAGTTCCCAGAATGTACTTATTTATCTGTTAAAACACCATGGAATGTACCATTGTTTCTGTGTAAGGAATATCCTGTTCGCTAAGTAAAGAACATCTGCAACTCCCCCCAACCATCCCCTAACTGCAAAAATTCCACTTCTGTAGTTCTGCTTGCTAAGCACCCCTGCAGCCCTATAAAACCTTCCAACCCCCTGAGC
The DNA here is from genome assembly GCF_053883595.1 of Heterocephalus glaber. NCBI lineage: Eukaryota > Metazoa > Chordata > Mammalia > Rodentia > Bathyergidae > Heterocephalus > Heterocephalus glaber. Next base: position 10,034,819 of record NW_028258142.1, on the reverse strand, counting down.
TCGGGCCCTCTTTAAGCTTGTTTGCTTGGAGGGTGCCTTCTGGCCAGACTAATAAAGGTCTGTTTTACTTTTCCAACTTGTCTGGTGTGTTCCCTCCTGGGTGTTCTTCGCTGCAGCCAGCTCCTTAGAGCATTTGGTAAGGCCCTCGGTCTTACATTTTGGAGGCCTCAGCGAGATCCCCAGGTGGAAACCCCCGATTTGGCTGAGATTCTGTGGCAGGATCCATCCAGCAGGAGACTCTCAGATACAGACCTCAGAAAACCTCCAGAGGCAAGTTTTCAGCAGATTGCAACCATTTGTTAAGTCAGGAGTGAGTTGGCTGATGATCTGGGAAGCCTCCCCTGACCCCAAGGTTCCTGATGAGGAACAAGGGAAGAATTAGTTTCAGTTTGTCGTGGCGCCCATTTGTCTCATCTTTTATGTGTTAGTGTTGTGTCTGTTGTGTGTCTGATTTTACATTCTTTTCAGTCCTCATCAGGAGCAGAGTGATGGGAGGATCCTTCTCTACTGGGTCCACTCTGCTTGACTGTTTTCTTACTAATTTTAAATTGGCTTTTTCTCCAGAACAAGAAGATGAATATGGGGAAAAATTTTCTCGCAAAAGACTTCGCTCCCTGTGCCAACTGGAATGGCCAGCCTTTGGGGTAGGATGGCCAGCTGAAGGGACTTTTGACCCCAGTATTTGCCAGAAGGTGTGGGGCAAAGTCACCAGTCATCCTGGCCACCCAGACCAATTTCCCTACATAGACATCTGGGTTCAGGCTTGTGAGGACCCCCTGGCTTGGCTGCAGCGCTGTTCTCTTTGAACAGACACTCACATTTTAGTCGCTGACCCAAAAGGACCCCGAGGACTTAAGACCCGGGCTCCCAAACCAGTACTCTCACAGGAACCTGACCCCCTAGACCCCTTGGGAGGGCCTCTGCCCTATGTGGAACCCTCCACCTCCTCAGATGAATCCCGTTCTAGATCCTGAAATTCTTTCCTTCCTCCATCTGTTCAACCTTCAGCTCCTACCTCTCTCTATCCTCCTCTCCCTGAGGGGCCCCACTGCCTGGACTCAGTGACTCCCCCCACACACACACACTCGAGCTGGGGCTGCAAATGGACCTAGCAAGGTTCCTGTGGGGGAAACTAGTTCAGCTCCTCTCTTGCCCCTTTGGGAGACTGAGCAAGGTCACTATGTTTATATCCCTTCCACTACCAGTGACTTATACAATTGGAAACACCAGAATCCTCCTTTTTCAGAGAAACCCCAAGCTCTAATCTCTCTCCTGGAGTCTATCTTTCATACCCATGATCCTACTTGGGATGATTGCCAACAACTCCTTCAGGCCCTTTTTACCTCAGAGGAGAGGGAAAGAATCTGGGGACAAGCTGTAAGCTCAACATTAGGCAGAGCAGAGGGACCCCTAGATGAACAGCAGTGGGCCCATATTGAGGCACAACTCCTGTCCACCTGACCCCTTTGGCAAGTTAATTCCTCGGGCAGGAGAGAGGCTCTCCAGAACTATCATCAGCATCTCCTGGCTGGCCTGAGGGGAGCCACTCAGAAGCCTACCAATTTGAGCAAGGTAAACGAGGTCCTTCAAGGATCAGAGGAATCCCCTTCTGCCTTTTTGGAGCATCTGTTGGAAGCATACTGTACGCATACTCCAATCAATCCAGACACCCCTGCAAATTGGCAGGCAATAAATTTGGCATTTGCTACCCAGTTGGCCCCAGACTAGAAAGAAGCTGCAAAGGCTAGAAGGATTTGAGGGAGAGAATAGAGAAAAGTTGATGAGTGTAGCCATGAAGGTGTTTAACAACAGGGATACCCCAGAAGAGAGAATGGACAAGAGACTGGGAAAAGCAACCATAGCTGCCTTGGCTGATGGAGGATTTGTCCAGAAAGAAAGACCTGAAAACAAAGGAGGGAATAAGGGAAAGATCCGCCCCTTATTAGAAAAAGATCATTGTGCCTATTGCAAGGAAAAGGGCCATTTTAAAAGGGATTGTGAAAAGCTAAAAAGAAAAAGAGAAAAGGAGGCTCAAAAGGAAAAAGGTGGAATCCTCTTAGTAGATGAAGAAGATTGACGGGGCCAAGGCTCATGGCCGCTTAACCCTAAGAGCCTATGGTGACTTTGGAAATAGGAGGAACAGATGTCCTGTTCCTTGTGGACACTGGCACAGCCCACTCTGTCCTGAAGACCCCCCCTTGGAACCCTCACTTCCTTAAAAACCTCCATTACTGGAGCCACAGGAAAGTCGGCCTCCTATCCTTGGACCACTAAACAAACTGTAAATCTAGGAAAAGGCACCATCATCCATTCCTTCTTAGTTATCCCTGAGTGCCTGTGCCCATTGCTAGGAAGAGATTTGCTACGAAAATTGGGGGCTGTTATTTCCTTTGAGCCTGAAGGAGGGACTTTCGAACTCCAGCCACCCTCTGCCATTATGGTAATGGTTTCCCTGGAAGATGAATTTAAATTGCTAAAGAAGGGCACAGAGCCCCCCAGTCAGAAATGGGACTACCTTCAGAAAAAGTTTCCCTGGGTATGAGCTGAAACCAATCCATCTGGGCTGGCCAAACATCATGCCCCAGTGGTGGGTCAATTGTTGGCCTCTGCTACCCTCGTCCATGTGCGACAGTACCCCTTCTGGCTGGAGGCCAAGGTGGGGATCTCCAAACACATCCACCGACTCCAGGAAGCCAGCATCTTGGCCCCTTGCCAGTCAGCTTGGAATACACCCCTGCTTCCTGTGAGGAAGCCTGGCACCTCAGACTTCAGACTGGTACAGGATTTGCAGGAGGTAAACAGCTGGGTGGAGACCATCCACCCAATGGTACCAAACCCCCATACTTCGTTGAGTCTCATCCCTCCTGCTCATGTGTGGTACTCAGTATTAGACCTCAAAGATGCATTTTTCAGCCTGCCCCTAGCACCAGTGAGCCAGCCCCTCTTTGGCTTTGAATGGACTGACCCAGACACCAGTACTACCGGACAGCTGACATGGACCCGGTTGCCACAGGGATTCAAGAACTTCCCCGCTCTGTTTGGAGAAGCTCTCAGCAAAGATTTATGAGAGGTAAGGAGAGTTTTTCTCCAAGCAACTATTCTTCAGTATCTAGATGACCACCTTGTGGCATCTTCAACTGATGAAGAGTGTCTTGCGGCCACCAAAGGCCTCCTGGAAGTCCTCCAAGACCTGGGATATAGGGTGTCTTGGAAGAAAGCTCAGCTCTGCCAGACCGAGGTAACCTACTTGGGCTATATTCTTGAGAAAGGAAAGAGGGGGCTGGCAGAATCAAGGGTATCAGCAGTTCTCCAGATTCCAGAGCAGAGCTCAAAGAAACAGGTGTGGGAATTCTTAGGGGCAGTTGGGTATTGCAGAATTTGGATTCCTGGCTTCGCTGAGATTGCCAAACCCCTGCACAAAGCCACTGCAGGGGAAAATATGCCCCTCAAATGGACTGAGGCTTGCTAGCAGACATTTCAATTGCTTAAGACTGCACTTGCATTGGCACCAGCCCTGGCATTGCCAGACTTAAACAAGCCCTTCACTCTGTATGTAGTGGAGAGAAATGGGGTAGCCAAGGGAGTGATTACTCAGCTTTTGGGACCATGGAAGAGGCCAGTGGCATACCTCTCAAAGAAACTAGACCCAGTGGGTGGCCTACCTGTCTGAGGATGGTAGCAGCAGCTTCGGCTCTAACCCGAGAGGCTGACAAACTGACATTCAGACAGGATTTGACTTTGATCACTCCCCATGCCATTGAGCCCTTGTTGAATATCTCACCTAGCAAATGGCTGTCTAATGCCAGACTGTTACAATATCAAGGACTCTTGTTAGAACAGCCACACATTAAGTTTGCCACCACTAGCCTCAATCTAGCTACTCTACTCCCAGAATCAGATGAACAGATGCCCATCCATGATTGCCTCAAGACTCTTGAAAACTTGAGGGGAGGGCATCCAGATTTAACGGACCAGGCCCTCCCCCATGCAGAGACAATGCTCTACACTGATGGGTGCAGTTTTGTGCATGATGGAGTGCGGTATGCTAGGGTGGTGGTGGTCAACCAGGACCATCAGGTGGAATGGGAGCAGGGGTTACCCCAAGGGACATTGGCACAGAGGGCTGAGCTGATTGTTTTGATTAAGGCTCTGGAACTGGGGAAAGGCAAAAGGATAAATATTTTCACTGACAGCCCTTATGCTTTTGCCACTGCCCATGTGCATGGGGAGATTTATCAGAACCAAGGGCTGCTGACCTCTGAAGGAAAGGAAATTAAAAACAAGACTGAGATATTGGCATTGCTACAAGCCATCTGGTTGCCCCAAGAGGTTGCCATCATCCTTTGCCATGGGCACCAAAAGGGGTCTAGCCCCGAGGTGATTGGTAATAATGCTGCTGATGAGGCAGAAAAACAAGCTGCCCAAAAATCAGTGAGGAAGCAAATGGTTCTGCTTCCCATGCCAGTACTCCTAGAAAAACCTGAATACACAGATAAAGAAGTAGCCAAAATGAACAGAAAATGATGGACTCAAGGTAAACATGGGTGGTTGATGACTAATGATGGAAAGGTGGTGCTCCCAGCTGCTGTAGCAGACACATTGCTGCATGAACTACATGAGTCCACCCACCTCGGTGAGAAAAGGATGATGGCTGCCCTGCAACCCCATTTCATCAGTGGGGGATTGGCCCAAAAGGCCCAGGACATGGTGAGACGGTGCCCCACCTGCCTCAAGGTAAATGCAAATCGGGTGACCGGACCCTCCCTGGGGGTCTGACACAGAGGATTAACTCCAGGAGTATATTAGGAATTAGACTTTACTGAAATGAAGCCTGGCATGTATGTGTATAAATATTTACTAGTTTTTGTGGATACCTTTTCAGGATGGATAGAAGCATACCCCACTAAGAGAGAGACAGCTGAAGTAACTGTCAAAAAGCTCTTGACAGAAATAGTTCCTCGTTTTGGCTTGCCCCTAGCCCTGGGGACCGACAATGGCCCAGCCTTCATGGCTAAAATATCTAAATTGATTGGTAAAGCTCTAGGGATAAAATGGAATTTACATTGTGCCTATAGGCCTCAGAGTTCAGGGCAAGTAGAGAGAGCGAATTGAACTTTAAAGGAGGCCCTAACTAAATTATGCCTGGAGACTGAACTAGGTTGGGTAGAGCTTCTCCCCTTTGCTCTTCTTCACACTAGGTGCACTCCTAAGCCACCCCTCAATCTGTCACCCTTCCAGATCATTTATGGGTGATCTCCCCCGATTGTCCCCCTGGTTGATTTGGAGTTGGGGGAAAAGCTTTCCCACCTCCAGCTCCTTAAGTCTTTAAAGGCTGTCCATCAGCTTCAGTCAGAATTACATGAAAAATTGAAAAAGACCATGCCTGATCCCAACAAGAAACCTCTACAACCCTTGCCTTATAAGCCGGGAGATTTGGTTTTTATTCACAGGTTTGACTCCAAGACACTGGAACCCCATTGGAAGGGACCATTTCCCCTTGTCCTGGTGACCCCCTCAGTGGTGAAGGTAGCTGGACACTCTGCCTGGATCCACTGTGGTCATTTGAAGGTGGCACCCCCTGAGGAAGCAATGTTGACATGGCAGATCGACTGGAACAAAGAGGACCCCCTCAAGATAAGATGAATCAAGGACTGAGATGGGTAAAGTGGGGATTTATAGGAACCTTGGTCCTGTTGGCTCGGGTACGAGGAGATGTTCAATGGCTGGTGCCTTCCAGCCATGCCCCCAAAATTGGACATGGTCTCTCAAAAATTCACTTACTGGAGCCCTGATTGCCATTGTCACAACAGACAGACAGCCCATCTTTCAGGTTGACTTGTGTGATATAGGACTAGTTACTGGGACTGTGGGAGTGTCTGATGTTGCAGAACCATGTTCAGATCCCTCTTCAACCCCTGGGGGAAAACGGGGATGGTCTACACTTAACAGAAAAAAGGGTCTCCAGACCATAGATATTTATGCATGGCCTATATGTAAAGACCCAAAATGTAATGGGGGGCCAGGATACCATTGTTACTATTGGGGCTGTGAGTCCATAGCCCCATGGAAAAATAATGACCAGTATTTAGCCTTGGAGCAGCGAACAGCTAGTAGCTCATGCTCCCTGGGACATTGTAACCCCATTCGGTTAATGCTAAAACAATGGCAAAACCCATACAAAGAATGGGAGGAAGGTAAATCTTGGATGGTGGCACTGAATACAAATGGGCAAGACCCAATGACAGACATCATCATTCAGTGAAGTCTGGTAGTGACACCACCCAAACCAGTGGGAAACCTTTATAAGATATTGAGCCCCCCAAAAGGCAGTGGCCAACCCCACAGGCGCAGAGGAAATTCCACTTCCTCACTGCTGAGAAAGAAAACACGCACTCACCCCGCTTGCTGCCTGGGTAACACCCTACCCAACAAGGTCCCTGTAACTGCCCCAGAGTCACCAATCCAACCATACTTCAAAATGCTGGGTGCTATGTTTATGGTGTTAAATGGATCAAACAATAATGTTACTAATGAATGTTGGATATGTCTAAACCCAAAGCCCCCATATTATATAGGAATAGCAATCAATGGAACTTACACTGAAACCAGCCAAGATGGGTGTGATTGGAAACAGATGAGGTTGTCAATAGGGGATATACATGGAAGAGGGTTGTGCATTCAAAACCCTAAGGTCACCTCATCTTACTTGGACAGTGCTTGCTTTTACCAAACAGCTTCTACAGAACCTGATAAGTATCTAAGGGCAGAAAACAACTCATGGTGGGCATCCACAGGAGGCATAACCTCTTGCCTCTCTGTTGCTATCCTACAAAGGGAGCCTGAGGTTTGTGTGCTGGTCCATATCTTGCCCCAGGTATTTACATATGGTGGAGAACAGGGATGGGAATATTTGACCAGGAAAGTCCACCCTATAAGAATAAAGCATCATCCTGCCCTCATCCCAGTACTGAGCATAGGAGGGATTGCAGGATCCACAGCTCTAGGAGCAGCAGCATTGGTGGTGCAGGATGCTAACTTTAAGGCCCTAACCCAACAAGTAGAAATAGACTTGGGCCTGATCACTAAATCAGTATTCCATCTAGAAAAACAAGTGGACTCCTTGGTGGAAATGGTCCTCCAGAACCGCTGAGGTCTCGATCTCCTGTTCATGAAAGAAGGTGGGCTGTGTGCAGCCTTAGGAGAACAGTGCTGTTATTATGCCAATAAATCAGGAGTTATTCGAGACATCCTGGCTACAGTGAACAAACATTTGCAAGAAAAATATGACAGATTAGAAGAAAATTCTGGGTGGTATCAGTCTTTATTTAACTGGTCTCCCTGGTTGACTACCCTTGTTTCTGCCCTTGCTGGACCCCTGTTAATCCTGTTACTAGCTTTGACTTTCAGCCCATGCATTATTAATAAACTTATGGCCTATGTAAGGGCCTGGGTAGGATCTGTTCACCTAATGGTTCTAAACCAACAGGCTAGGTGCTGTCCAGTACATCTTGATGAAGAAAGCCGCGTGTAAGATTACTTGCTTGCATAAAATCAGTAGGGAATTTAAGACCCAGATGAGACTTAGCACAAGTAACACTATCTTGCTACAGGCCCTCCATCTTGTCCCTGTGGGTTTCAAGTTCACTACAGGACACAGAGTTCCCAGAATGTGCTTATTTATCTATTAAGACACCATGGAATGTAACATTGTTTCTGTGTAAGGAATATCCTGTTTGCTAAGTAAAGAATATCTGCAACCTCCCCCAACCATCCCCTAACCTCAAAAATTCTGCTTCTGTAGTTCTGCTTGCTAAGCACCCCTGCAGCCCTATAAAGCCTTCCAACCCCCTGAGCTTGGGGCCCTCTCTAAGCTTGTTTGCTTGGAGGGTGCCTTCTGGCCAGACTAATAAAGGTCTGTTTCACTTTTCCAACTTGTCCGGTGTGTTCCCTCCCGGGTGTTCTTCGCAGCAGTCAGCTCCTTGGAGCGTTTGGTAAGGCCCTCGGTCTTACACTACCATCCTGCTTAAGGAAGGCCACAGTTTTTCGATTACATTTGTGACTCAATGAATTTAACAATAAAACTAGTCCTGTGTTGCTAATGTATGCTGATGCTTTAACTCACATAAATGCATGATTTGTTTCCAATCACAAAACTTCCCTATGGCTTATCAAGGGCAGGGTTATTTTAGCAAAAACATAGCACACAGTGCATAAATAGCCCTCATATATAAACACAGCATGTGCAGGAGATTAATACAATTTCCCTCTTTCAAGTGATTAATATTTACCCTGGCAGCTGTAGCATTTTAGTCTTCTATTAGCTGACAGATGTGAATAAGGGTTGCATCTTGCCTCCACCAAACTACTTTATCTTAATGTATGTTTATAGTTTAGGGACTATGAAATATGCTCCAGGAATATTTAGAACTCTCATAGGAATTTCTTGTGGCTTCCATACATTTTTCCACAAATATATTAAATTGAATATTTTATTTCTTCAGGGCAAAAAGTTAACTGGCTTGAAACTCACAGGTGCAAGCAAGAAAATTCCATTGGAAAGGGGGACATTCCATTGTTGAGTTATTGGTTTGTTACAGGTCTCACAGTACAGATCACCATGAGAAATTTGAAAGAAAATAATGATTTATACCTTTGAGTATGGAGGGAAATAAGAAAAATAAAAAATGCATTTGAAATATTTCAAATGTATTCAACATTAGGTTTTACATCATATGATCAGATGAGTCATAAGACATTTTCAGTATAGCTAACAACATATACCCATGCTTTTGAAAAAAGAATGTGATTCTCCATATCATGATTTTATGCATCATGTCTACTTTCATATAGACTTGATGTCAAAATTATGGCTTGTGATTATTTAAGATGCCTAAATATTTTTCAGGTACTTATTTCAATGAATATTCTTTTGTGCATTACTTCTACAATGTAGAAAAAATTCAAAGTAGAAATTAGAAAATATATACTGCTCCACAAATAATTTATATAGTGTCAAAATTATATGTATATACATATATACAAACATTTTTATATATCCATAAACATCTAAACTCTATAAATATATTTGTTATATATCATGTATATATTACTCATTAATACTTATAATGTATGCCTGTTAGAAACTATGCACATATGAGTTAAGATTAAAAAATATGGTGCATATTTAAATAAATATATTTAGCACAAATACACATCACCATTAATTCCCATCAAAATACTCCAGGTCCCTTCAAACACACTTATCCTGTTATTCTTGACATTTTCTGAAAAATTCTGGAAATCCTTTTTCTTTTCTCTTCTTTTTTTCCTTTTTTTTTTTTTTTTTTTTAGAAAAAAATACATTACCTGTGCACCCTTCACCCCCTCCACCCTTCCCTATTTACATAGACTTCATTTCCATTTTTTGTCTTTTCTCGTAATTTTCCTTTCCCTTCTTTCCTTTCCCCTTCCCCTCCTGCCATCCCTGCCACTTTGGACCTTTTCTTCCTATTTCAAATTGTTAATTATTGCCAGGGATTTTGCTCAGTGGTTTCTCTGCCTGCTGCACAAGTGCAAGGACCTGAGCTCAATCCCTGGTACCAAAAAAAAATTATCAATTACTCATTTTAATCATTTTAATCCTTAATTACACTTTCAGTTTCTCACACTAGAAAAGCTATTCGGTATTTACACGTGTGTCCTGCTTATTTCACTTAAGAGTATGGCCTCAATATGCATCCACTTAGCTATAAATGATGCTAGTTTCTCATTCTTTATGGCTGAGTAGTACTGCATTTCATAAAAAAAAAAAAACAACACATCTTCTTTATCCAGTTTCCAGTTGATGGGCACTTGGGATGTTTCCAAGCTTTAACTATTACAAACTGTGCTGCTGTAAACATGGGTGCACATATATCACTGTGGTATGATTCTTTTAATTCTTTTGGGAAGATACCCAGCAGGGGAATAGCTGGGTCAAATGGGGCCTCTAGACCTAATTCTTTGAGGTACTGATTTCCACATTGGTTGCACCAGTCTGCACTCTCACCAACAATAGAGAAGGGTTCCTTTCTCCCCACACCCCTGGCAGTATTTGTTATTGGATGATTTCTTGAGAGCAGCCATTCTTTCTGGGGTGAGGTAGAATTTCAGTGTTGTTTTCATCTGCATCTCTTGAATGATCAATGATGTTGAACATTTTTTCATATATTTATTTGCTGCTTTTACTTCTTTGTCTGAGAAACGTCTGTTCATTTCAAATGTCCTTTTTTTGAATTGGGTCTTTGAATTTGGGGGGTCTGATTTTTTTCAGTTCTTAATAGATTTGAGTTAGTAGTCCTTTGTCTAAGGCACAGCTGCTAAAAATTTTTCCTACATTGTAGTTTGTCTCTTAGCTCTGTTGATGGCTTTTCTTGCAGTGCAGAAGCTTTTTAATAAGATGAGATCCCAGTCATTGATTTTTTTGTGCTAGTTCCTGTGCTACTGGGGTTTTGTTCATAAAGTCTTTTCCTATGCCAATGTCTTCAAGAGTTCTATCTAACTTATCTTCCAGCAAGTTTAGTGTTTCAGTCTTAATATTTAGATCTTTAATCCACTTCAATCTTAGTTTAGTGCATGGTGATAGATATGGGTCTAGTTTTAATCTTTGGCAGGTTGAAATCCAGTTTATCCAACATCATTTATTAAATAGGCTTTCTTCCAATGATGGTGCTTGGCTCATTTGTCAAAGATGAGGTGGCTGAGTATGCCTGGAGTTCTTTTTTGCATCTTCTAATCCATTCCATTGATCCTTGGGTCTGTTTCTTTGCCAGTACCGTGCACAGTAGCTTTTTAGTATAGTTTCAAGTTGGGGATTGTGATAACCCCTGCCATGTCTCTGTTGCCTAGAATTACTTTTGCTATTCTAGGTCTCTTGTGGTTCCAAATGAATTTTTGGATTGTTTTCTCTAGTTTTGTGAAGTATATTGTTGGAATTTCAATTGGCATTGCATTATGTATATATAGTAGTTTTGGAAGTTTCCATTTTCACTATATTCATTCTTCCTACCCAGGACCAAGGGATATCTTTCCATTTTCTTATATTCTCCTTGGTCTCCTTTTTCAGAGTGCTGTAGTTTTCAGTGTAGAGGTCTTTTGCTTCCTTTGTTAGATTGATTCCTAGATATTTCATTTTATTTAGGATGCAATTGTAAAAGCAATTATTTCCCTAATTTCTCTCTCAGTGAGTCTGCTATTTGTGTATAAGAAGGCTATTGTTTTTTGAGTGTTGATCTTATATCCAGCTACTCTACTGAATTTGTCAATTAAGAGTAGAAGACTTTTGGCAGAGTTTTTTGGGTCATCTATGTAAAGTATCATATCATTAGCAATAATGACAGTTGAACTTCTTCCTTTACTATCTTTATTCTTTTTATTTCTCTCTCTTTTCTAATTGCTATGGCTAATGTTTTCAGAACTATATTGAACAGATGTGGTGATAGTGGGCATCCTTGTCTTGTTCCAGATTGTAGTGTGAAAGTTTTCAGTTTTTGACTATTTAGTATGATGTTGGTTGTTGGTTTTTCACAGATAGCCTTAATCAGGTTGAGATAAAGACCTTCTATTCCAATTTTCTTTAGGGTTTATATCATGAATGGGTGTTGGATTTTGCACATGCCTTTTCTGCATCTACTGAGATGATCATATGGTTTTTGTCCTTGACTCTGTTAATATAGTGTATTACATTTATTGATTTAAGAATGTTGAACCATCCTTGGATCTCTGGGATAAATCTAACTTGGTCAGAGTGTGTGATCTTCTTGATGATCCTCTGTGCTCTGTTTGCCAGTATCGTGTTGAGGATTTTTGCATCTATATTTATTAGGGAGATTGGCCCACAGTTCTCTTTTTGAGTTGTGTTTTTCTGTGGTTTTGGAATCAAAGTAATATTTGCTTCTAGGAATGAATTTGGAAGCTTTCCTTCCCTTTCAATTTCCTTGATGAGTTTAAAGTGTAATGGTGATAGTTCTTCTTTAAATGTCCTGTAGAATTCAGCAGTGAAGACATCAGGACCTGGGCTTTTCTTTGTTGGTAAATTTTTATTACATTTTCAATTTCACTCATTGTAATTGGGGTGTTTAGAATTTCTATATCTTCTTCATTTAGCTTTTGCCATTTGTGTATATCTAGGAATCTGTCCGTTTCTTCTGTGTTTTCCATTTTATTAGAGTACAGGTTCTCAAAGTAGCTATTGATGATGCTCTGGATTTCTGCTGGGTCTGTTGTGACTTCACTTTTTTTGTTCTTAATTGCATGGATTTGAGCTTTTTCTTTCCTTTTTTTGATAAGGTTGGCTAAAGGTTTATCAATTTTATTTAATCTTTTGAAAAACCAACTCTTTGATTCATTGATTTTTTGAATCATTCTCTTAGTCTCCATTGCATTGATTACTGCTCTGATCTTTATGATTTCTTCTCTTGTAGGAGCTTTGTGTTTGTTATGCTCTTCTTTTTCTAGGAGCTTGAGGTTCTGCATTAGGTTATTTATTTGAGTTCTCGCTGTTGGAAATCCTTTTTCTTGAGTGTCTTTAGCTGTGTTCTTGGGGATACTTTGATATCCTGAACTCATCCAAAATGTTTACCACTCATGGTCATTTTGAATTTAAGGGAGTGCCAGAAGTAGCATGGTGCCAGATCTGTTGAATATAGTGGATGAGGACACACCATAATTTTATGAGCCTGCCTTTCTGTTGGAAGTCACTCAACAGCAGTATTCACTGGGCTTTTTATCACACCTTCTAAAGACAATCATGAAAGGGGACTTCCAGAACTGCTTCAGAAAATGACAAAAACAATAAGATAAGTATGTTAGAAGCAACAGGGAGTATTTTGAAGGAGATCAATGGCAATCTGTCTTTTACTGTAATAATGCTTTTAAAATTTAAAAATTTACCATATTTATCAATCACCCCTTATATATACAGATATTTTTGTGTATGAATAAATACTGATGATTATATAGCAGGAAGTTAACTCATATATAAGTAAAAATCTTTAGCCATATTTTTCTTATGCATTAATTAAATAAAAATGGTGCTTAGAATGTTTGGTGATTTGCTAAAGAATATTATAAGCTAATTTCTGTCAATCATGTTTAAAGTATGACCAGGAAATAAAAAATCATAGTTAAAGTAGAATAACAATATCAAAATATGTTACACTCTACCTAATTATAAAAAATTATTAAGGCTAATATGTAGCATCAACTGTTAACTTTACAAAAATCACTGGAGAAACAGTCAAACAAAGATAAGCCTTTTAGACTGAACAGGAGGCCAAGCTCACTTTGCCACAATTAGATATGCCTTAGAGGAAGAATCATGGAAGTTATTAATAGAGCTTTGGAGCCTGCATGGAATGAATGTAAGGCTGGCCAGCTCTTCCAGGCTGAAGGAAGAGTGGGCAGAGTGGAATGTAGAATAACTTTATCTTGGGAATTACAGTGAGACAAGATTTTGAAGCAAGAATAGATAAGAAAATTGCTAGTGGTAACAAATCAGCTTTTTCATTTGGTTAGTGAGGCCATTTTTCAGAAGTGATTATTTCCTGGAACAAGTAGCCACATTATTTCTATTCTTTCTCAGTACTGCTTTATTTAGAGACAAAAGAAGTTTATGATTTCATTATTATGTAAGAAAAAGGCAGTGAAATTTGTTGATTTCTCTTTTCAGTCTCCTGTTTTTGCATTTCCCCACCTAAATTGGATGATAGAATACTATTGCTAGAGGAGCTGATCCATCCAGACTTGCTCCACTTTTCCACATGCCATAGTTTGTGATGCTAGCTATTCCAATACTTACTTCCAAATGCCAAATTACCTCCCTGCCTCCTTATCTCTTCTTTCTTTCTTTCTTTCTTTCTTTCTTTCTTTCTTTCTTTCTTTCTTTCTTTCTTTCTTTCTTTCCTTTCTCTTAACTACTTCTCTCTCTTTCTCTTTCTTCCTTCCTTCCCCCTTTCTTTCTTCCTCCCTCCTTTCTCTACTTTTTCTTTTTCCTCTTTTCCTCCTACCATCCACACTTCTTTATTTCCCAATTTTTTTCTTCATTTTTCCCTCCCTTCTCCCTACAGAACATCACTTGTTAGATCATTTTATGGTATAGTAGCTGGAAAGCAGTGTTTAAGACTTCAGAGTTCATATTTTTAGCTTGATAACATAAATATTAAGAGAGTTTGGCAACTAGATTTAGTGTGTATCTATTTTAAAATCCAAAAGTACCCTAATTAAACCAAATGAATAGATCCGTAAAAGTGCCCAAAGCTTAGAAAGAAAGATATGGAATATTTACTTAAATGCACCTAATTTGATGATTGCTTTCTTTCCGTGTAATTTTTAGTAAAATTAAATATTCCCACAAACTGTCCAATTTCACATAAAAAACCTTTCTATTTTAGGTTAGGATTTTTGCATGCTTAAGGACATTGCTTGCTTATTTTCCCTGTTGTGATGGTTGAGTGATTGTGTCTACTTGAGAAGTTTGGTTAAGAGAAGCTTAGCTAAATCAGCTCAGCAATTCCTTGCCTGGATATTTTAAAGGGCAAATGAGGAAGGATAAGGCTGCTTCTGTTCCTTTGGAGGAGCTACTGGCTTCACCCTGGATGTCATCTCCTCTCTTGCAGTGCAGACTCTTTGGCTTCTGATAGGGATCCTTCTGGTGTAGACTCTTCAGCCTTCCTTCAGAGACCCATCGGCCTCCTGATATGGACCCTCATGAGACACTGCAGCAAGTGCCTGACTTTCAACTGAATCTTTTGGTTTCCAGTGTGAAGACAGACCCTTGGGAATCTTTCTCACCCAACTCTCTGGGTGCTCATTGTAAGCCAATCTTGTAAATTCATATATATTTATAAATCATGTATTATATCTGTTTCTCTGGTAAATACTGACTGATACACCTGTGAATCTCTGAAGAATAGGATGTAACACTTCTCTCAATTTTCCTGGAATTGGCTGACAAAATTTATAAACTAGGACTCCTCAGGTAAGTCTTTGGCTCAAAAGTTTGGATTAAAATTTAGTTTAAAAGTTTAAACCACTCACTTAAATAGCTTAAAGTCACACATGGTGTTTATTGATAGTATTTATTTCATAGTTTACAAGAGAGTCCTTGGTGCTAATGTGTATCCCCCATCCTTTTGTATGTGTATGCCTATTTTGGAGGTATCCTTTAAAAAAGTTCTATCTCTGTGAATTTACATTCAACATACTATATATAGTTTCTAAAAAGTTTTTCCAAGTGTTATTTATATGGAAACAGGACCGCATCTTTCTGGAAACCAAGTGATGAATTGTTTCATAATATTGGTTGATTAGAGATTATGTTGTTTGCTGTCTAAAATGTTGCTCCATGATTGAGCCTAACTATGTTTATAGAGTTGGAAACTAACTTTATAAGAAATTGGTTTTAAAGGAAGCTGTTTGCACTCAAAGTCAAGGCATATCAATCGTTTAGTTTTATTTTTTAACTATATATTTACTAGCAGATATGCACACTCATATCAAGGAAACACTAAAGAAAAAAGCAAATTAGTAAAGGAAAATAATTTTCTGGCTAGAGTAGCTTTATTTGTCTAAGACAATGCTGAATATTAAACAATCAAGGGTGTGTGAAAATAAAGAAATAAAAGCTAAAAGATTATAATTGTGTTGATGAGAGATTGCAGTTTTCTGACTCTTGTTCTGTGGGTCTTTAATAGAAACTGTCTACTTCATGTAGGCATTACCCTACGGAAATCCTAAATTCTGCTTAGAAGCAAACTTCTCCACTAGAACTGGCTCTGACCAATTCTTAAAAATATTCAGTTTCAGATTCCCATTCTGGCCAGTTGTCCAGTATTAAAGTATGGCCAGTGTCTCTTTAATTGAGAGATGTCTATCTATAGGTCTAAGGGATTGATGTTGTACAAGTTGCTAACAGCACTTCTGATTAGATTATTTTCACTAAGTCATGATTAGTGTGCCTGTTGAAGCAAAGGTTTTGACACAAACACTGGTGAACAAGTTGCTACTCTTGATACATAGCTATTCTAATTGGCTCATCCTTTTACCAGGAGTCAGTATTTCCTGGAATGTATTACCTAGCTATTTCTACTTGTTCTGTATTGTTTAACATAGACAAGGAAGAGATCCTGCATGATATTTTGTTCAGTTTGGTCCTAAAGAAGAAACAACAAAAATTTTCTTTGTTTTTAAAATTTCTTAAAATTTAAGGGGAATGGGACTGTGAAAGCATATCAATGGATCATCTTAGTAAAAATGATTTAACATGTTAGAAGGAAAAGGAAAAAATATGGGAAAAGGAAAAAATATGAGGAAAGGAGAAAACAGAAATAAAGTCCTTGTAAATAGGGAGGGGTGGAGGTGTTGAAGGGAGGGTGGGTGAATGGAGAAAAAAATAAGAATCAAGATATATCATGTAAAGATACAAATTCCCAATGATGAACATCATCATATTGTATACCTAAAATGTAATAATAAGCAATGAATAAAAAAATTTAGCATGAATTAAAATTGGATATTGGAATTTGCAAGTCATTTGGTTTTTATGTGAAGACATGCTTATGATTACTTTATGCTAATGAATTAAAGCTGAAATTTTCAAGTACTATACACCATGTATTGATGTATTGAAGTGGTATTTTTACATCCATTATTCACAGGTAGCTTCAGGTTAGATATTTTTAATTTATTTACTGTAAATTAGTTTTGTATGATTAGAGCTTGATGTAGACCAATGGTTTGACAACTGAATTTTATTTATCACTGACTGTATAAGATATGCTTACGAGGCATTAGAATTTATAAAGAATCAATTTCAACAGCCTAACACTTCATATATTCTTTCTGTCTTAAAGCTGAGGCCTTTAGTTAAAGCATCATCTGTATTTTAATTTTCCACTTACATTTTGCAACTTCTCCTCTCCCAGTGGACAAAAGATTGTCAGCTTCTAGTATTTCTGGAGCTCTCTATTGTGATTTATCCTAATGACACAGAATAAATTACAGTGGAAATTACCATTCCTAATACTGAGGATATTGAGTTTAATGACTGTGCACTAAATAATCATATGGATCAGTGCTAAGAATTTATTTATTTTCAACAAAATTTTACAAGTACCCCCAGTAGAGCTTGATAATACATCATAATCCAAAAACTTGATGATAAATTACCATGTAATTTTAACCATTAACTCAGAAGGAATTGAATATATTGCACATCATTCTTGTAATAAAACTACTTGAGTTTCTAATTTCTATAACCATGTTTTTTCTTCATAATGCTTATATCCATAAACATAGGAATTAGAGCAAAATTCATGCTTAAATGGGTCTAATGTTCACTAATGTTTGTAGAAAAACACCAGTTTGTAGAAAAACAACAGGCAAAATAACTTTTAAATAGTCTTGACTATCTAGTAAAAGATAACATTCTAATAAAATTTTAGTTTCTGTTGAATAGTTTTCATTATATTTATTCTGTTTTGAGAAATTACATATAAACTATATTTATGATGCAATGAAAATATTTATGCAAAAATTACAATTATACAGAAAAATTCTGAAATCATAGTGATATCTGCTAAAAATAGATATAAGCTATAGATCTTAAATTTTTTAATTCATTTTCTTAAATTCTGGTTTATATGTTAAATTCTTAGGGATCAATAGTAGAGAAGTAGTTCAAGGATAAATATATGTGACTCTATTTCAAAGTATTAAAAAGTAGTTTGCAACATTATTTTACTATATGGACAACATGTAACTATTTAGGTAAGCATTTGGATACATACAAAAAAGAATTTATAATTCTAACAAAAGTTTAATAGTTGACATAAAGATGAAATTTTATTTAACTACTTAAATTTAGAATTAAAATTATTAGAGACCATAAAAATGTGTAAAGAAGACTGTTGCAATAGTAATTGTTTATAATAATGGGCAAAGAAGCTTGTAAACAACTAATAAGGATAATTCAGGGCAATTTTGGTCTTTCACATTATAGATTCAAATTCATCAAATGCAAGTAAATATTTGATAGTGGTAAATTGCATGAATAACCTAATTGTGCAAATAGTCCACTAATTATTATTTTGTGCTTCCACTAAATCAACAGTTTAATATGCTTATTACATTTGTAAAGTATTGCTTTTTCTGGTAAACTTGTTTTATAAATTATAAAAATTAAATGATAATGTATTGAGTACCTAAATTCCATCCCCCAATATGTCTTTATTTCAATTTTTATTATTTATTAACAAGAGAAAATAAATTACAAAGATAAAGAGAAAAGTGAGTGGATTACTATTTGTGATGGAGCAAAGAAGTAGGTGAATCTTCACTCTCTCAACACAAACAAATGTTCATCCAAGAAACATGGGCAAAACAGTAATTTCTGCACATTTAAAGTCAGCCAATGGCAAGCAGCATATTGAGGAGATGTGTTTATTCATGGACTGTGACAGACCATGGAATCCTTAACATATCCCCACCCACTTCTACCATACACAAGAGGACGAGAACACTTGAATTGACACAGAGGATGAAAATAACTGTTTTATGAGCCTAAGGAAGCAAGCTAGGTAGGGGCAAGTGGTATCATACATACATACATACATACATACATACATTTATAGTGGAGATATATATTTACTTGATATATATAGGTTAAATTCAGTTAACCCTTTCTCATGAATTGCTCCCTAAAGTATTTGCTATTGTAAATGCTGATATTGTTTTCTGAGATCTCAGTTGTATGCAGTATAAGTAAAACTTGTTTCACATTTCTTACAATAGCCCCTCCTTTGCCTTGTAAATGTCTATGCATTCTCTTTCCAATTTGAAGGCACCATTATTTAATTAAGTTATAGCCTTCTTCATTTACATTATCTCCTACTTTGCTTAATTCTGACATGTAGCCCGCAGTATTAGGACCTAGAAATAAAGGGAATGGTTTGCTGCAGGAAGAGTGATACTTAGAAAGGAGATGAAATATTTTGCCAATTTTGAGAAGAGTTCAGAAAATCCACCAGAGGGTTAAATTCCTTTGTTTCCAGGAAGGCATGGAAATGAAAAATGAAGTGATCATGTGTATTAAAATACACAGTGTGATATGTAGTAGATCATCAATAAATATTATTTTGTTTATTGTTTTGGTTTTCCCTCTTTTCTGAGCTTGACTTAATTATTGTGTTTTACCACAATAACTGTAATGTCTGAAACTCTTTTTACAGATTATAAACTTGATTTCCTAACCTCATTAAAACTGTCATAAACTTCAAGTGAACAATATTTGATACAGAGAAATATCTTCAATCAAAATAGAGAGATGTTAAGCAGAGTTTCAACCCTGAAGAATTGGCATTTGAACTTTCAATTTTCCTTTCCTATATTTGAATATCTTTTCTGAATTCTACTAATCTCAGCCAAGCCTATATCCACACATAAGAATACAATTAATTATAAAACCGAATATGTGGAATACTATTCTACAGATAAACTCAGCTATATTTTCAATTATTTTTCACCCCAGGTTCATTACTATTTCTATTATCATCAAGTGATTAATGTTCTAATTGTTTTATAAAGTAGAGAAAACCTTGATAAATTATCAGACAAAGTTACATACTTTCCTTATTTATTTCTAGTTCATTTTGACTCAGAGAAAGTTTCCAAGTAGGCATCAAATCTTACTGTTAATGAAGAAGAATAACTATACAGAAGATAGTGAGCTTAAAAGTTACTAACTTCAGAATATGTCATCCAAGTTACACAAATCAAAGACCATGTAAGTCAACTGGGCTTTCTGTATCAATTTGCTCTTTAGACTTTTTCAACAAAGAGTAAATTATAATCAAATAAGTCAGTTTCCAACAGAGAGGTAAACATTAGAAAAGCACTGGAGCCAAATTTGCAGGGGACAATGTTATTTTCTTATTGCCAAAATTTGTTCTTAATATTTAAAAGAAAATCATTTCAAGTGATTTTAACAATCTGTTTTTGGAAACCAGCTCTTATAAAACCAGAAGAAAGTTTTTGATCTTGTAATATTTTGCATTTTAGAAATGTGAAACAACCAGTCATTAGAGATGATTGGAAGGAATAAAGCAGAAAAGTAGCATGTAAGGAAATCTTTAGTCTTTATATAAGACTATTTGAAAAAGTAAAATTGCCTCTGGCTTTATTTCTTAGAAGAACCATAGAACAGCTGAGAGGTGCTTTATACTCATGAACTAATTGGCAGTAGCATTTCTAAATAATTCTGTATGATATGCTCATTCTATAGATAAAGCATAGTCCCAGAGAGAGAAAGAACCTCACCTTGGCCCAAGAGTAGGTCAGTGGGAGGAACACAATAGGCAGCTCAGTGGCAGAACCTTTCAGATCTGGAAGGAAGAGGAGGACATTTATACTCATAATAACTCCTGGTTGATACTAATTTTCTGTGAATGGTTTAAAATGTCATTTGTAAAAGTTATAGTACTTGATACTCCCGTTTGTCTCAATAGCAAAGCTACCAATGATTTTGCCATAGTTGGATTGCATCAAGTAATTTACTGAGTTTTTGTAAAATAACTAATTCCTTTATATAACACAAAATTCTTAAGAAGTTGTTTTGAGTTCAAAATGCAGACTGAAATAATATATTTTTTTTATTCTACACTTTCTCCTGTAACAGTTTCAACACAATAGACTTTTTCAGGCTTATTCAATGAATTTGAATTGCTAATAATAGTTTTTATAATGACTATTCTTTGGCTAAGTTCAAACAGGTCCATGTTGAATATGAATGGATCAAATATGCTGAATAAATATTACCACCTTTACTTTTAGCTAAACAAAATGTTAACTAGTGTTGATTCTCAGAAATAACAATCTCTTTTCTGACTAACAAGTTATAGTGTTACAGGGGTCATTAGTAAAATGGATATATCAGTAGTTTGGCCAGATTATTTATTTCAAAAAAAATTGAAATTTGAGGTTGTGAGTCATGCAGAACACTCTGGGTCGGCCCGCTGCAGACAGGCAGGACTGCGGACACCCTACTGAGGTCACGAGTCATGCAGAACACACAGAATCAGCCCACGCCCTGGCAGCAATCCACTGGACCCCCACCCCCCACCCCGCGCTCCTCTTTACAGCCACCTGGTTCCACACTACAAAGACGCAGAGGACACCAGATGACCAGACCACGGCACTGGGTCCCACCACTCGCGGCCCAGAGATAGGGGCTTCTGAGCCAGTGTCCCACAGCTCCTGGTCCAGAGGAAAGGGATTCCTGGCCAGCATCCATCCTGCTGCTCCCAGACCAGAGGAAAGGGCTTTTGGGCTGCCTTCTGTCCTGCCACTCCCAGCCCAGAGGAAGGGGCTTCCAGGCTACCATCCCTCCTGATGCTCCTGGCCCAGACATACAGGCTTTTGAGCCACAGTACTATTGCTCCTGGTCCAGAGGAAGGGGCTTCCTGGCCAACATCCCTAACACCACTCCCAGCCCCTGTCCCACCTCTCCCAGCTCAGAGAAAGTGACCCTCATGCGTGTCAACAACACCCCCCCACCCCCCCACCCCAATCCAAATGAGAAAACACATAAATAAGTCTCAAAACCAGACTTCCAGATCACCTACAGCAATCTCAAAGGAAAATGAGATGGAACACTCTGATACTTAACCACCTGGACCCACTGAACTGGCAAAAAAAGGGGATCTGGAAAAAATGAAATCAGAAATAATTTCTCAGATAACAGGAGAAATTGTGCCCCTAGTGCAAGACATGATTAATAAATCTAGAGAGGAGCTGAGGAACATAATGGAATTCCAAAATAGGAAAAAATGGAATCCATAAAGCAGATGCAAATAGATTTCCAGGAGATGAAAAACTCCATTGAAAGTCTACACAGCAGAATGAGCCAATGTGAGAACAGAATTTCTGATATAGAAGATAAGACTGCAATTAATGACCAGGAAAAGAAAAATTGCTTCAAAATTATAAGGGAACATGAGAAATCAATCCAGCAACTGCTAGATGATGCAAAGAAGAATAAGACTGATTGGAGTCAATGAAGAAACAGGAGAGAGTACAGATGACATAAAAAATCTCTTCACAGAAATAATGGCAGAAAACTTCCCAAGCAGGGGGAAAGAACTTGACGTACAGATAAGTGAGGCATATAGGACTCCAAGTAGCCTTGATCAAAAAAAATCTACACATAGGCATATAATTGTTAAGATTCCAGAAACTCAACAGAAGAACAAAGTTCTCCAAGCAGTCAGAGAAAAGAAACAAATCACATACAAAGGCAAGCCCATCAGAATCATAGCAGACTTTGCAACACAAGCCATAAAGGCAAGAAGAGCTTGGAGTGACATATTCCAAGCCCTAAAAGAAAACAGCCTCCAACCCAGATTGATGTACTCTGCAAAATTTCAATGATGAATGTCATTATATTGCATACCTAAAAAGTACCAATGATTGGAAAGAATAATCGATAATGCAAATTAGGAAGAAAAGGTCCAAAGGGGTAGGGGTAGTGGGAGGGGCAGGGGAAAGGAAAGAAGGGAAAGGAAAAATGATGAGAAATGGAAAAAAAATGGAAATAAAGCCTTTGTAAATAAGGAAGGGTAGAGGGGGTGAAGGGAGGGCTAGGAATGGGGAAAAATAAGAACCAAGATGCATTAAGTAAAGGTACAATTCCCAATGAGAAATGTAATTGTGTTGTATACCTACAATGTACCAATAAAAGTATTTAACAAAAAAAATTGAAATTACATAGAATGACCTAGAAGAAGAATTTTAGATTGAATAATATATAACATAAAGTACTCTTCAGTAACATTCTTTTGAGGTTAGTAGGTTTGTCAGCAACTTTATTATAAATAATAAACATTCCCTTTTTAACTTATTAGAAAGATATTCACATTTTGGTGAAAGAATAATATACTCTAGCCTTGTTCATTTTATTTATATTGTTATTAATAACTCAGTGAAATAGGGCATTTTAGCATCATGCATTGGAATTCATATACATTTGTATGTTTTATGTTTATATATTTAATCAGATATTAATGTTTTCTTAACTGAAACAGGGAGGAATTAATGAAAATCATGAATATGCATAGACTTTCAAAATTTATTCTTCAGAATTTAATATAATACCTGAGAAAATGATCAAATTTCTTTCTTCTAAATATTTGTATTTGAATTACAGTGTAATATAAAAATTGTTTAGAGTTCTTATATAGCCTGAGATGTGTGAGGTTACAAAAATGAGGCAAAAACTTGGGCATACGCACTCTGGGAGTGCACTGTCATTATAGAAGGAGGTACTCATAGTTTCTGCCAAGGTCTTTCTGTTCGAATGTGAGAATGGTACATATTTTGGTCCAGTTTCTATGATATTTCTGCTGACCAAACATTGTAATGAAATGAGCTGAAATAGGAACTTCTGCCTTTATCAGGTTAGAGAAATACATGTCCTTTCTAAAGGTTGTCTTTACAATTACAGGGTATATGATGGGGTACAAAAATAGCTTTTCATCCCCCTCTATGATAATCTTAACAAAATGTAAAAACACGAAGTTTGGTCACATGTGATAAACAGTAATTCTCATAAGAAGCCAGAAACTTAATAGAGTTATCATTAGACTGGAAATGATCCATAGCTCACTATTACATGAGTTCAAATGTAGTGAAAGTTTATTTGTGCCTTCGTGCATCTCCCTCTTTATATGTCCCTGTATGCATTAGAACTCCCTTTGCATAATTAACTGTAATGTAATGTCATACAAAAAATAATTTAGAAGTGGATGAAAAATTATCTTCCTCTATGACAAGCCTTACAGAAATTAATTTTAGTGCCTAATATTGCATATTCAGATATAATAAAATCTGCTTTAGTGTTTGCTGGAAAATTGATATAATGAATACCATAGTTTTATAAAATTAAAGGAAAAAGAAAATGACTTCCTTAAACTTTGTAGTTATGGAATAAGTTAGATACAAAAAATTTCATTTCTTTCTGAGTTTCACAGCATTGACAGTGTATCATCAAATGCCAAGGAAACTCAAACACAATCCAAGCACCCGCTGCACTGTTACTATCGAGGACTTGGAAGCCGGGAATGCTCAGGCCAACAGGTGTAGCGGCACAGCTGGCATAAGTCCAGGCCTTCAGCACTCAGTTCTCCATCCTTCACACTCGGGTTTGCACATTTATACTAAGAAATTTTATTTCAATTTAAAACTTAATGTTTAAAAAAATAATATACAATAAAGCACAAAGGTATCTTCTGCATTTGATATGATGGCTGTATGATAAAACTAAGAATTGATGTGTTTCTTCTTTCCTTAGACTGAAATACAGCAGATATTGCTCATCCCTGGAACCAAACTTCTTTTGAACTAGGAGGCAGATTCATAATTTTGGGTCAACCTAAGTAGCTGTTATAATATAGCTTGGCATTTTAATATGGCAGGTAGGAAATTAAACAGTCATTTCCGTGATGGCACTGTGATCATTTAAATAACTGACACCACTTAAATTACTATCCTGAAGACTCTGGCATTTCAAATCCATTGTCGTTTTAAATTCTCTGAGGAATAGGAAAAGGTGTGTATTTGTTTATTTGTAAATATTATAGTGAAAGATTGCACTGCACTTCATTTAGTTCTATGTTAGCTATGAATTTAAAAGCCACAGAAATGCGATGTCCCTCTGAAATTCTGGGGTTTAAATGTCAACATAGTAACCTGTTAAGTAATATTTAATTGATTAATTCAAAGTTCATTATCTTTTTGTGGAATGCTTTATCTATTTTTTATATTAAAGATTCAAATGTATTCTGTCAGCACATGAAAGATTTGTAAAGAGACAAGTCATTCCAGAATTCTACTTATTCCTTGTGAAATGTAAATGTAGATAAGTGAAAGACATATATACTTAGTTAACAAAGGCATGTGACTCATTTTTTAAGCTTAGAACTTTTCAATTTTCTCAGTTATTTTCTATACACATTCATTAAATCCACTTAGCTTCCAGAAAATGCATCTTCTTGGGACCACTAGGTGTCATCATGAATGTTTTTAAAGTATTTAGAATGCTTGTGGTTTTCCCACATCACATTTTCTAAGACCACACTCAGATTTCAGGTTATGTGACAACTAAAGGGGAGGTGGGAGCTTCAAAAGAAGGAGAAAGAACACATTAAACTTGGAGAAAATCAATTGATCTATTAGCTCTTAGTATAAACAAAAATTTCACATTTTACATCCATTGCTTTAGTAAAATGTCTATAGTTTATTCCATGTTGGGGTATGATGTGAAAAATAAAAAGATTATGTAGATAATATTATTTTAAATTTCTCTTTAAAGGAAAAAATTACTCTCACCTTATGAATTTTAGGCTACCCTCTTACCTTCTGGTACCGGGTATCAACCTGAGGACCTTGCGCTTGCAAGGCAGGCACATTGCCACTGAGCCCAAAATCTCTAAAAATCCCCAGCCCCTCACCTTATGAATTTTACTTGGGGAAAATGATCCCTTTTTAGTGTCATTAGGATTATTTATGTTTTTAGCATTTTGTTAAATATTCTCTTGGAGAAGTAAATTGTGCATTGAAATTCATGTGCAATGAGAAGAAAGAATTAATAGTCATTTCCTTCAATGGGATTACAAATTCCTTAGAAGAATAGAATTTAAAGGAGAAAAATACTGATATATTTATATTGATATATTTTAATATAACATATATAACATAGATCTTGGAAAATTAGAATGATATTCACAGAACCTTTGTTTAAGCATCCATCATAGTAAAGAGATGAACTGCTTCATTATTTTTTGAAGCAGGATGAAATGCATGAAAAGTCATATAATATTTTCTACAAATTGCTAGGTAGTAAAGATACTGGGGTCTAATTGCCAGACACTCCTGCCCACTATCCTAGTTCCTCACTAGGCATTAAGGAGGTCATGGGCTTGGACTGTTTGAGAGGTGGTGAGAAGGAGCCAGCTTTCTGGTCAGAGAGAGCACCCCATTCATGGCCTCCAGACCTTAGCAAATTACATATTTAGTGGAATCTGGGCCTCTTCACCTGTGAAATATGTGAAATAATATTTACCTTCTTGTGTTATGAGGGCAAAAATGATATTAGTAAAAAAATTATAGATGAGTTTAATTATGGAATAATTTAGACAGCTGCAGGTAGAGTGTATAAAAACCACTGTAGAGAGTGGTATGCCAGCACTAGTAGAGCATGGCTGTACTCCATAGAAGTGACCATCAGCCCAAGTTTTAATTTGGGTGAGAGATCCAACTAATTTGATGCAACCAAGCAAGAAACCAGAGGAATATATGCACTACCATTGCCTTCACCCTGTCAGAGCTTTCCACAGTTGAAGCTCACCAGCTGGTAAAGCCCAGGGAACTCTGGTACAGAATTCTTATAGAACAGTTTCCTAGGAAACTTCACAGTCTGAAGAAGGTCAGAGCATCACTGATGGTCAAATGACATGGCCCTCATCCTGGTGCCAGAGGTACATTTCTAATGTACAAATTGGACTGTGATAATACTCTGCCATGTTACTCACATTCTTGTTGCTGGGATAAAATACTTGACATCTGCAATTTAAAGGAGAAGAGGTATATGTTGCCCCATGGTTTCACAAGGTTCAATCCATAGTTGGGAGGCTCTAAGACAGAAATGACATGATAGAAAGGCATGATGGAGGAAAGCTGCTCAACCTATGGCAGCGAAGAAGCAGAATAAAAGGGATGGAGCTAAGGGCAAGAACACACCCTTCAAGGTCATGCTCCCAGTGACACACCCCTTCCACCAGGCCCCAACTCCTAATAGTACAGTCAGCTATGAACTCATCAATGGATTAATCCACTGATAACTAAAGTACCTCCATGATCCAATCATTTTCCAGAAGCCCCACCTCTGAACATATGAGGCATTCAATGGACATTTTGGACCTAAAGCATGAAACTTGCTTTTTATCATCTGAGAACACAAGGAATCTCACAGAATAAAACTCAGAAATTCTTAATTTCAAGAACCATTTATTGTCCATTTACTGAATTCCTGAAGTTCCCTTTCTTCTAGCTGTGTGGAACTAGCCGTCATATCCTATCCATGGAACTATCCATGATACGTTATGTCATATCATGTTTTTTGACAACCAACTTTGTGTTGTTCCCCTTTTTTTCTAGAATATCATTTCCTATCTCCTCATTTAACCAATCCTGCTTGTATTTCAGAATTCAACTTCTTAAGAAAAATATTCCCAAATTAAAAGTTGAGTTTACATGCCATTTCTTGGTATATAAATAGCAACTTTTATTTACATCTATTGTATTGCAAGCGTATGTCCTTTCTTACTAGGACTGAGTTTCTCCAAGGAAAGAAGAATGTTTTCTTTTACTCTGTTTTATTTTTTACTGTATCCTTGTTATGGTTTATATCTAGTTGTACCAAAGCCTCATGTACTTATAGGTGGGGCTTTGGGGAGTTTATTGGATCATGAGGATGTGATACTTATCCGTGGATTAGTCCACTGATGAGTTTATAGCTAAATAGGATTTGGGAGGTAAAGCCTAGCTGGAGGAGGTGGATCACTGGAGATGTGGCCTGGAAGGGTCTATCTCCATCCCTCTTCTTTGATTGCTCTGCTCTCTCTGCTTTCCACTGACATGTCATGGGTTCTTTCTCTTTGCCATGCCCCTATGCTATGCTGCTCTGCCTTGGAGCCAGTCAAATATGGATTGAAACTTCTACAAAGTTTGAGCCAAAATAAACCTTTCCTCCTTTAAAATGTGTGTGTGTGTGTGTGTGTGTGTGTTGGGTATTGTGTCTCAATGAAGAAAAAGTAACTAAAAGAATTCCTAACAATCTGTGTAAAATTTTGCATATGTAAATTAAATGAATATTTGTTGAATGAATGAGCAAACATTTATAATGTCTAGTTCAGGGGCTCAGGCAGACTTAGTTTTTGTCTAATGAAAAGATACTTATGTGATATGAACACAGTGGGGGAGGGAGTAAAAAATGAAACACATCCAAGTTCAAGATTCCTTTCAACACAATATGCCTACTAAATTTGAACCAGTATCTTGCAATTTGCTTTCCATTTCCCAAGCTACCTTAGACTCACCAAAGGCTGACATACAATTGAAAATTATCTGAGAACATTTGTCTCAAGATATGAGAATGCCATAAAACTACCAAATTTGATAAACTCCTGCAGACAGATAGTAATAATGGTTTATGAAGAAATCTGAGAAAGATATCAATTAGAGCTCTGCAGTATTTCATTAATTTATAATATCAAGAGAATTACAATTTTCAACCTCAATAATAAAGGAATTATATAAATTTCAAGCAATGGTACATTCATAACCTTGAATCTCATCAATCTAGGAATTATGATTCCCTCAAGCACATTAAACATTGAATATTCCAACCTAAGCACAAATATATATATTTCAAAATTTTTATACAAAATTATAAAAGAGGGGTCAAGCATTTAGCTCAGTGGTTCCATCATGTGCCTTGCAAACGCAAGGCCCTAAGTTTGATCCCTGGTACCAAAATTATTAAAAGAGCCCAAACAATCTGCCACTGTAGTTCAATGCCAAAATGAGTATAGCATTAATATAATTCAAGGAGCTAATATAAGCCATCTAAGCCCAAACTATGTTATTATCATAGTATATCCTATGATATACATTATATTATCATTTTTCAAAAAACTGTGTTTATATCTCATTAATATAATTCTTCTGATTACATAAAATGCACAAGACTGGTATATGAAAGATGACTTCCAAAAGTTTATTAAAATCCTGCACAAATTTTGATATATGCAAGACATAATGTATAGTATATGTTTTAGGCTGAACAATCCCTCCCTAAAGATATCTGTACCTTAACCATTAGAATCTGTAAGTATATTATTTTACTTGAATAGAGGAAATTTGCAGATGAAAGTATCGACCACAATATAAGAAACTTTCCCTAAATGTCTACCACTGACCAGAGTAGTCACAGTGGGTCTTAGAAGAGGGATGGAGAAGTACCAGAATCAGAGAGTGAGAGAAGATTTAAGAGTGGACCAGAGGCAGCTGAGCGATAAAATGGGAATAAGCTGGCTTTGAAGGTGTAGGATGGGAACAGAAACACAAACTACAGGTGGTTGAATAAAGATTAGAAATATTTTCCCCAAATCCTCCAGAAAGAAGCCACTCAGTTGACACTTTGATGTTAGCACAGTGAAAATGAGTTTCTATGTAAGCCCCCTGTAAAAGAATAAATTCATGTTTTAAGACCCTAAAACTGTGGTGGGTTATAAGAGAGCAAGAGGAAATTAATACAGTCTCAAAGAAAGGCTGAGTTACACTGTTTGAGGTTTTAATGTCCCTACATTCATCCCAGCTTTTGTTTTCTTAAATTCTTTTATTGGTACATTGTAGGTATACAACACAATTACGTTTCTCATTGGGAATTGGACCTTTACATAATGCATCTTGGTTCTTATTTTTTCCCCATTCCTAGCCCTCCCTTCACCCCCTCAACCCTTCCCTATTTACAAAGACTTTATTTCCATTTTATCCCTTTCTCATCATTTTTCCTTTCCCTTCTTTCCTTTCCCCTGCCTCTCCTGCTACCCATACCCTTTTGGACCTTTTCTTCCTATTTTACATTTTTGATTATTCATTCTAATCATTGGTACATTTTAGGCATACAATATAAAGACATTCATCATTGGAAATTTGTACCTTTACATAGTCTCTCTTGGTTCTTATTTTTCACCCTTGCCCAGCCCTCCCTTCATCCCCTCCATTCCTCCCTATTTACAAAGATTTTGTTCCTGTTTCTCCATTTTCTCATATTAATTCCATTCTCTTCCATCCTTTCCCCTAGCCCTTCCACTTCCTTCCCCTTTGCCCCTTTTCTTCCTGTTTCACATGACCTATTATACATTTTAGTCCCTATTTACACTTTCAGTTTCTCATACCAGAGAAACTATTTGGAATTTATTCATGTGGGTCCTATTTATTTCACTTAAAAGTATTGCCTCAATGTGCATCCTCTTAGCTATAAATGTCTCTAATTTCTCATTTTTTATGGCTGAGTAGTAAACCATTTTACAAAAAAATCACATTTTCTTGATCCAGTCTCCAGTTGAAGGGCATTTGGGCTCTTTCCAAGTTTTAGCTATTACAAACTGTGCTGCTATGAACATGGGTGCACATATATCACTGTGGTATGATTCTTTTAATTCTTTGGGGAAGATCCCCAGCAGTGGAAGAGCAGGGTCAAATGGGACTTCCAGTCCTAGTAATTTGAGGTATCTCCATACTGATTTCCACAGTGCTTGCACCAGTCAACACTCCCACCAGCAGTGGAGCAGAGTTCCTCTTTCCCCACAGCCCTGCCAGCATTTGTTATTGGTTGATTTCATAACAACAGCCATTCTTTCTGGAGTGAAGTGGAATCTCAGCATTGTTTTCATTTGCATCTCTCGAATGACCAGTGATGTTGAACATTTTTTCATGTATTTATTTGCTATTTCTACTTCTTTGTCTGAGAAATGTCTGTTCTTTCAGATGCCCATTTTCAGATTGGGTCTTTAAATTTGGGAGGTCTGATCTTTTTCAGATCTTTATAGATTGGAGATAGTAGACCTTTGTCTGAGGAAGAGCAGATGAAGATTTTTTCCCACATTGTGGGTTGTCTCGTCACACTGCTGGTGGTTTCTCTTGCTGTGCAGAAGCCTTTTAATAAGAAGAGATCCCATTTGTTGATTGTTTGTGCTAGTTCATGGGCAACTGAGGTTTTGTTCATAAAATCTTTTCCTACACTGATGCCTTCAAGGGTTCTACCTAACCTCTGTTCCAACTGGTTCAGAGTTTCTATTTTAATATTTAGATCTTTAATCCATTTTGATTTTAATTTAGTGAATGGTGAGAGATACAGGTCTAGTTTTCATCTTTGGCAAGTTGAAGCCCAATTCTTCCAGCACCATTTATTAAAGAGGCTATCTTTCCTCCAGTGAGGGTGTTTGGCTCCTTTATCGAAGATGAGATGGCTGAGTGTGTCTGGCATTGTTTCTGCATCTTCTAATCTGTTACACTGGTCCTCAGGTCTGTTACTTTGCCAGTACCATGCTGTTTTTATCACAGTAGCTTTGTAGTATAGTTGCAGGTTGGGGATTGTGATAGCCCCCGCCATGTCTCTGTTACCTAGAATTGCTTTTGCTATTCTGGGTCTCTTCTTGTTCCAAGTGAATTTTTGGATTGTTTTCTCGAGGTCTATGAAGTATGCTGCTGGGATCTCAATTGGAATTGCATTAAATCTATATAGCAGTTTTGGAAGTATGGCCATTTTCCCTATATTAATCCTTCCTACCTAGGAGCAGGGGATGTCTGTCCATTTTCTGATATCATCTTCAATCTCTCTTTTCAGAGTGCCACAGTTTTCAGAGAAGAGTTCTTTAATTTCTTTCATTAGGATGATTCCTAGGTGTTTCAGTTTTTTGGATGCTATTGTGAAAGGAATTATTTGCCCTATTTCTCTCTCAGTGAGTCTGTCATTGGTGTAGAGGAAAGCTATTGATTTTTGTGTGTTGACCTTGTAACCAGCTACTTGACTGAATTTGGTTAATAAGTCTAGAAGACTTTTGGTGGAGTTCTTGGGGTCTTCTATATAGAGTATCATGTCATCTGCAAATAATGACAATTTGACTTCTTAATTTCCTATCTTTATTCCTTTTATTTCTTTCTCTTGTCTAATTGCTGTGGCTAATGTTTCCAGAACTATATTGAACAAGAGTGGTGATAGTGGACATCCTTGTCTTGTTCCTGAATTTACTGTGAAGGATTTCAGGTTTGACCATTTAGTATGATATTGGCTGTTGGTTTTTCATAGATAGCTTCTATCAGTTTGAGGTAGAGACAATCTATTCCATTTTTTTGTAGGGTTTTTTTTTTATCATAAATGCATGTTGGATTTTGTCAAATGCTTTTTCTGCATCTATGGAGATAATCAGATCGTTTTTGTCCTTGGTTCTATTGATATAGTGTATTACATTGATTGATTTTCGAATACTGAGCCATCCCTGTATCCCTGGGATGAATCCCTCTTTATCAGGGTGTATGATCTTCTTGATGATCTTCTGCATTCTGTTTGCCATTATCTTATTAAGGATTTTTGCATCTATGTTCATTAGGGAGATTGGTCTATAGTTCCCTTTTTCAGTTGGGTCTTTCTCTGCTTTGGAGGTCAAGGTGATGCTTGCTTCCAAGAATGAATTTGGGAGTATTGCTTCCCTTTCAATTTCATTGAAGAGTTTAAACAGTAGTGGCAGCAGTTCCTCTCTAAATGTCTTGTAGAATTCAGCAGTGAAGACATCAGGGCCTGGGCTTATCTTAGGTGATAAGTTTTTAATTACATTTTCAATTTCATTGGTTGATATTAGGTTGTTCAGAATTTTTAGGTCTTCTTCATTCAACTTTGGTAATTCATATGTAACTAGGAATCTGTCCATTTCTTCTGTGTTGTCCATCTTATTGGCATATAGGTTCTGGAAGTAGGTATTGATGATCCTCTGGATTTCTGCTGGGTCTGATGCAATTTCACCCTTTTCATTCCTAATTGCATGGATTTGGGCCTTTTCTTTCCTTTTTATGACAAGGTTGGCTAAGGGTTTGTCAATTTTGTTTATTCTTTCAAAGAACCAACTCTTAGCTTCATTAATTTTTTGTATCATTCTCTTAGTCTCCATTGCATTGATTTCTCCTCTGATCTTTATAACTTCCTCCCTTGTA
Source organism: Heterocephalus glaber (assembly GCF_053883595.1). NCBI lineage: Eukaryota > Metazoa > Chordata > Mammalia > Rodentia > Bathyergidae > Heterocephalus > Heterocephalus glaber. The sequence goes on along the minus strand of NW_028258142.1, from coordinate 10,001,960 downwards.
TGAGCTTTGGGGTTGTCCTGCTCTTCTTTTTCTAAAAGCTTGTGATGCAGCATCTGGTTGTTTAATTGGGCTTGTTCTGTTTTCCTAATATGCGTATTCAGTGCTATGAATTTCCCTTGTAAGACTGCTTTTATTGTGTCCCATAGATTCTGATATGTTGTATTGTCATTGTAATTTAATTGAAGGAACTGTCTGATTTCTTCTTTAATTTCTTCTGTGACCCATTCAGAAGTGTGTTGTTCAATTTCCATGTGTTTATGAAATTTTTTGAGTTTCTTTTGCTATGGATCTCCAATTTCATCACACTATGGTCTTATAATATACAGGGGATAACTTCAATTCCTTTGCATTTACTTAAACATGTTCTATGTATGAATATGTGGTCTACTTTTGAGAATGACCATGTGCAGCTGAGAAGAATGTGTATTCTGATTTTGTGGGGTGGACGACTCTGTATATATCTGTTAAGTTCATTTGTTCAAGAGTTTGATTGAGTTCTAGTATTTCAATACTTATTTTTTGTCTAGTTGATCTATCTATTTGTGACAGTGGGGTGTTGAGGTCCCCCACTACAATTGTATTAGTGCATATATGACTTTTCATGTCCGTTAGTATTTGTTTTATATAGTTGGGTGCACTAGTGTTTGGTGCATAGATATTTATGATTGTCATCTCTTCCTCTTGGATTGTTCCCTTTACAAGGATGTGGTGTCCTTCTTTGTCTCTCTTAATCAGTGTTGGTTTGAAATCTACTTGATCTGCCAAGAGGATAGCTACTCCTGCTTTTTTCCGGGTTCCTGTCTCATGCAGTATTGTTTTCCACCCTTTAACTTTCAGTCTATGAGTTTCCTTTTGAATTAAGTGTGTTTCTTGTATGCAGCATATTGTTGGCTTTTGCTTCTTGACCCATTCTGCCAGTCTATTTCTTTTGATTGGTGAATTGAGACCATTAACATTGATGCTTTTAACTGAAATGTATTGACTTGTCATTGCCATGACTTTTTCTTTTTGTTGGGTTCTTCCCCTTTACGTTTAATTTCTTGTCATGCCAGATGGGTTCATTCTGCTTTGTTTCCTGGGGTTGTGATCTTCGATGTCTGTTCTTAAGATATTGTGTAAAATTCTTTGGAGTGCTGGTTTGGTATTCACAAAGTTCCTAAGGTGCTCTTTATCATGAAAGTATCTTATTTCTCCATCCATTTTGAAAGATAGTTTTGCAGGGTACATCAATCTGGGTTGGAGGCTGTTTTCTTTTAGGGCTTGGAATATGTCACTCTAAGCTCTTCTGGCCTTGATGGTTTGTGTTGTGAAGTCTGCTGTGATTCTGGTGGGCTTTCCTTTGTATGTGATTTGTTTCTTTTCTCTAACTGTTTGCAGAACTTTGTTCTTGTGTTTCTGGAATCTTAACAATTATATGCCTATGTGTAGATTTTTTTTGATCAAGGGTATTTGGAGTCCTATATGCCTCACTTATCTGTATGTCAAGCTCTTTTCCCCTGCTTGGGAAGTTTTCTGCCATTATTTCTGTGAAGAGATTTTTTATGTCATCTCCACTCTCTCTTGTTTCTTCATTGAGCCCAATCAGTCTTATGTTATTCTTGTTTGCATCATCTAGCAGCTGCTGGATTGATTTCTCATGTTCCCCTACAATTTTGAAGCAATTTTTCTTTTCCTGGTCACTAATTGCAATCTTATCTTCTATATCAGAAATTCTGTCCTCACCTTGGCTCATTCTGCTGTGTAGACTTTCAGTGGAGTTTTTCATGTCCTGGAAATCAATTTGCTTCTGTTTTATGGATTCCATTTGGTTCTTATTTTGGGATTCCATCATGTTCCTGAGCTCCTCTCTAGGTTTATTAATCATGTCTTGCACTAGGGGCACAATTTCTCCTGTTATCTGAGAAATTATTTCTGATTTCATTTTTTCCAGGTACCCTTTTTTTTGCCAGTTCAGTGGGTCCAGGTGGTTGAGTATCAGAGTGTTCCATCTCATTTCCCTTTGGGGTTTCTGTAGGTGATCTGGATTTCTGGTTTTGAGATTTATTTACACATTTTCTCATTTCGACTGGGGTGGGGCCTCTTAGTGCCTGCACAGATTACCTCCTCTGAGCTGGGAGAGGTCAGGCAGGGCCCAGGAGCAGCGCTAGGAATGGTGACCCAAAAGCCCTTTCCTGTGGGCTGGGAGCAGTGGGAGGAATGGTGACTGGGAAGCCCCTTCCTCTGGACCAGGAGCAGTGGGATGGTGGCTCAGAAGCCCCTACCTCTGGGCCAGGAGCTGTGGGACTCAGTACCATGGTCTGGTTGTCTAGTGTCCTCTGTATCTTTGTAGTGTGGAACCAGGTGGCTGCCTGTCTGCAGCGGGGTGATTGGGTGTCTTCTGTGTGACTCAGGACCTTAGTAGGTTGTACACAGACCTGCCTGTCTGCAGTGGGCTGATTTGGAGTATTTTGCATGATTGGGGACCTCAGTAGGGTGTGGGCAGAACTGCCTGTCTGTAGCAGGCTGTTTAGGTGTCTTCCCATCCCAGCTTTTATTACACTTTGTTTTCATGTCAGTCTCCTTCAGTGAAATTACACTGAAATTGTGTCTTACTTTTATTACTCAGGAATGCTCAAAAATTTTTGGACTAGTAATGTGATTCATTGAATTAGTTCAGCAAATGGGTTTTTGCCATGTGTTTTGAATTTCCTGGAGAAATCAAAGCAATGATGTACACTTCATTGTACTTCAAATTAATGATTACTAGGAAGCAAAGAAAAGCAAATCCATTGAAAATTAACATTTAAGAGAAATATAAGCAAATACATAATATCTCTCATGTTTTTTCCTTTGTTAAAAAACAAATATTTGGAATTCAGAAAATTATGCAAAATATTTTGAAAGTAAAGATTACTTCTCAGGACTAAATTAAATTACTATCAATAATGTTATCTTAGAATCCTGTTTTTAGAACTGATGTTAGATTTTAGACAGCTCAAGTCTTCATTACATATAATAATATATTTTTCCCCATTAAGTTTATTGGTACATTTTAGGTATAAAATACAGTTACATACATCATTGGGATCTTGTACTATTATATGAGTATCTTGGTTCTTATTTCTTTCCCCCTTCCCTTGCCCTCCCTTCACCCCCTCCGCTCAACCCTATTTGCAAAGACTTTGTTTTCATCGTTTTTCCTTTTCTCATATTTTTTCTTTTCTCTTCTTTCCTTTCCCCTACCCCTCCCACTTTCCCTGCTCCTTTAGACCTTTACTTCCTATTACACAATATCAATTATACATTTTTAAAATAACAGTATCAAGATCTAGGAGACATTACCACAGATTTTACAGAATTTAAAAGGATATAGAAAGCAAATTACAAAAATATTTTTTGAAATAAATTTGACAACTTCTGAGAAGTACCTTGGAAGACAAATTAATGACACTAACTCTGGAGGAAATATAAAATGTGAATAGCATCTATTAAAGAATGTATATTCCTAGCTTGAAAACCTACCTAAACAACAGGCTCATATACATTTTAACCAATAAATTATATCAAACATTTAAAGCAGAAAAAAAGGAACACTTCTCCCCTCATTTTAGGAAAACAACATAGTGCTAATCCTAAAACCATGTAAAAATAATAGAAGGAAAAATTAGGAACATAGACAGAAATTTCTTTAACAAAACAAACTATTAGAAGTCAGATCTGGCAGTATGTAGAAAGTGGTTTTATTATAGGGATGGCAGTGTTGGTTCAGCATTGGAAGATGCAGCCCCAAAAGTCATCATTTTAACAGAGGAAAGAAAAAAGCCATATGATCCTGTCAATAGTTGGAAAAAAAGTATCAGACTAAATTCTACAGATGTTCATGGTAGAAGCTATCAGGAGACTAGAAGTAGAATAGAACCTTCGCAACAGATTAAGGACATGTACTTCATACTTCCAGTAAAAATGCCTTATATGAATGGAGAAGATACAATGCTTTCTCCTTAAGGTGGGGAACAAGGACAGATATGCTTACTCTTCATTTGTCCATTAAACTTTGAAACCTAGGCCCAAACCAAAATAGTATGGCAATAAAATGACACAATTAGGACTGGATTGGCAAGGTAGAAGCAAAATCTTTATGTATAGATGAAATGATCATCTACAGAGAAAATACTAAGAAATCTCTAGGAGCCCTTAGAACTTGTATTTGAATTTAGCAGGATTAGAAAATACAAGATATATATAAAAATTCAGGTCTATGCATACTTGTTATAAATGAAGAATTGGATATTGAAATTTAAAAGTTATGTAGGAGTACAAAGGACCTAGAAAAGTAAAAAGAAAAAAAAACAGTGTTGGAAGATGTTTAATACCTAATTTTAAGACTTCTTCTAAAGCTACATTAATCAAGGCAGTGTTGGTGTAAGGAAAGACATACAGATCATTGGAATAAAACAGAGAATCTAGAAATAGAACCACACATATATAGTCCACTGAGTTTTGAAAGATTATTTAACATTAGCATTTTGTAGAATATAAATTCAATTCAAGAGCCGAGGAAGAGATAGTGTTTTCAGCAAATCGCACTAGAACACTTGGTATCTGTATATAAAAAATTAACCTCAACCCTTTATTTCCATACATAAAAATAATTTGAAAGTATCTATGAACCTAAATAGGAAAGCCTAAAAGTATAAAACTTGAAATAGAAATTATAAGGGAAAACATTTATGAATTTAGGGTAGGCTAGAACTTCCTAGGATACAAAAAACCTGATGTATAAGAGAAAAAATTGATAAATGAGATTCCATCAAAATTTAGAACTTTAAAATGACATCATTAAAATGAAAAGTAGTCCTTAAACTGACCATATTTACAATGCAAATAATCGATGACCAGAATATATAAAGAACTCTTACACTCATTAATAGATGACCCAATTAAAAAGTAGATATAAGAAGATGATAAATAGCCAGTACAGCACAAGGAAATGTGTGCAACTCTAGAATCAGAAAAATGCTAATCAGTACAATAACAAGATTGAATTATACGCTCATTAGGGAGGTGAAGTTAAAAGTTTTAAAAGCGTTGTCATGACTTTTTCTTTTTGTTGGATTCTCCCCCTTTGCATTTAATTTGTCACACCCAATGGATTCATTCTGCTGGACTTCCTGGGTTTGTGATCCTCATTGTCTTTTCCTAGGATATTGTCCACAATTTTTTGGATTGTTGGTTTGGTATTCATGAAGTTCCTAAGGTTCTCTTTATCATGAAAATATCTTATTCCTCCATCAATTTTGAAAGATAGTTTTGCAGGGTGCATCAGTCTGGGTTGGAGGCAGTTTTCCTTGAGGGCTAGAAATACATCACTCCAAGCTCTTCTTGCCTTGAGGATTTGCATTGAGAAGTCTGCTGTGATTCTGATGGGCTTTCCTTTGTATGCGACTTGTTTCTTTTCTCTCACTGCTTATAGAATTTTGTTCCTCTGTTGGGTTTCTCGAATCCTAACTATTATATGCCTATGTGTAGATTTTTTTTGATCAAGGCTAGTTGGAATCCTATGTGCCTCACTTATCTGTATGTCAAGTTCTTTTCCCCTGCTTGGGAAGTTTTCTGCCATCACTTCTGTGAACAGTTTTTTTATGTCATCTGTACTCTCTCCTGTTTCTTCATTGAGCCCAATCAGTCTTATGTTATTCTTCTTTGCATCATCTAGCAGCTGCTGGACTGCTCTCTCATGTTCCCCTACAATTTTGAAGCAATTTTTCTTTTCCTGGTCATTAATTGCAATCTTATCTTATATATCTGAAATTATATCCTCACATTGGTTCATTCTGCTGCGCAAACCTTTGATGGAGTTTTTAGTCTCCTGGAAATCTGTTTGCATCTGTTTTATGGATTCCATTTGTTTCCTATGTTGGGATTCCATTATGTTTCTTAGATTCTCTATTTTTTTTATCTGTGTTCTGTCTAGATTTATTAATCATGTCTTGCACTATGAGCATAATATTTGATCTTATCTGAGAATTATTTCTGATTTCATTTTTTCTAGATCCTCTTTTGTTGCCAGTTCAGAGAGTCCAGGTGGTTGAGTATCATATTGTTCCATCTCATTTCCCTTTGAGGTTGCTGTAGGTGATCTGGAATTCTGTTTTTGAGGCTTGTTTATGTGTCTTCTCATGTCCACGGTGGGCAGGGGGATGTGCTGCTGGCACCTGCACTATGCACCTCCTCTGCCCTAGGAGTGAGTGGTGGAATGGTGGTGGGGAGCCTCCTCCTGATCACTGGGATTGACTCACCTCCTTTGCTCTAGAAGAGGTGGGATGGCAGTGGGGAGCCTCCTCCTGGGCACTGGGATTGGCTTACCTCCTCTTCCCTAGGAGTGAGTGGTGGATGGCAGCATGGAGCGCCCTCCTGGTCACTGGGATTAGCTCACCTCCTCTTCCCTAGGAGCAAGCAGTGGAATGGTGATGGGGAGTCTCCTCCTGGGTGCTGGGATTGGCTCACATCCTCTTCCCTAGGAGTGAGTGGTGGAATGACAGCAGGGAGCCTCTTCCTGGGTGCTCTGTAATAATATTTTTAAGCATTATAATTGGGAACTCAAGTGATTTAGCCACTAAACTTTTGAAAATCCACATATCTGGACTTAGCTAAGGTTGCCTCAAACAAAATTATTCAACACTTGATTGATATTTCTTTCCAAGTTGGGTAGAACTATGGTGAACAATATGCTCTTTGATTTTTTTTCATTTCCCAAATCGTAATTTTGACAAAATAGTCCTTGAATAGAAAGAGTTGAAAAATAATGTAGTATTATCTTATCCAAATGTCAGCTACTCTAGGTTGCATTTACTATAATACAACATTTTAGGGATATCATTAAATGAAAAGGAGGAATAGCTGAGGTAAACTTTTTCAGTATTAATAGTATAATAATAACAGTAAAATGACAACAATATTATAATTAATATTTTCTAAAATTGCACTATTCTAATGCATGATGTTATCATCAGGTAGTGTTTTATTGTTGCTGCTATTTTCAAAAGTGAAAACTTTCTGTACTCAAGGTGTGAAAAACTAGGAAGGTGACATTTCACTAATGTCTCCCCTATGAAATTGACAGAGATGGATGTAGTAGCTTTATTGATGGCTCCTGAGAAACATGATACCTTCAAAATGACATTACAGCCATGAATAAAAGGGGGCACTGTGTTTGCTTGTGTTTACAGAAAAGCCTGTTACATGCCATAATTACATAATGCACATTTTATCTTAGTTTATAAATTCTCACTTGTCTTTTATTTAAAAATACATAGTTAATTATGCTATTTGTTGAGATCTAATAACTTCAACATTATGACTTAATATTATGCAATACCTTACCGGGGAGAATTTCAATAAAATTTACACATGCTTTACTAATGAAATCTCACCACTCTCTTGTGGATGCAGTTTAGATGCAAGTCTCTCTTTGTGTTTGAATAATATGTAAAGAGATGTGACTAAAATCTACATATAGCAAGTAATAATCTCAAGTGTCAAGCACAGAAATCTTAAATTTCAAATATAACTCAAAGACTATTGCTAATATATTGACTTCTTTATTGTGAATATTTTTCCTCAGAGTAAACAGTTAGGATCTCAGGGCTTTTTTTTATTCTTGTAAGGAGAACGGACATTAAAAAACTAAACCTCTGAACATTTGCTTGCATTGCGCAGATTCAGTGTATTGTCTCCATATTTGTCAGCTCACTTTACCTTGTCCAATGTTCATTATAGAATTAAGGATGGCTTCAGGGCTCTTTAAACTCCCAGAGTTTCATCCTGGGCCAGTGTCCTTTGAAAAGAAGCAAAAGAAATCACTTTCTACTTAATTTCCTTCTAGACAAGGGACAGAAAATGCTGGGCAGTGATTTAGTGTCTCCCCAACCATGAGTTCCAAGGTGTTCCAAGGCTCACAGTTTGAAATTTTATGGGCAGGACTTTGTGGCCCAAATTCAGCCCCTTACAAAGCAGAGGAGGCACTTCCTTCATGTAATCTTAATGTGAAGGTTATTTATGCCTCCACAAGAAGAACGGGTCTAGCTTATTTATGAGTGGCTCAAAAAAGTATTAGGAAATCAAAGAAACTGTAGTTATTTTAAGAAAGAAGGTATAGAGTGATCTGTGAACTTTTCAAGTCAAAATTATTATAGATTAGTGGAGTATTGTGGCACATATCGGTAATTCCAACATCAAAGGAGGATGAGGCAGGAGAATTCAAAAGTTTGAGTCCCACAAGTTTCAACTTAGTGAAACCATGCCTCAAAATTAAAAAAAAAATTATAAGGGCTCAGAATGTAACTCTGTTGTAGAATGCTTTTGGGTTGAATCCCAGTACAAAAAAAGTGTCACAGACTATATATTATATACACACATAATAGGCATATCAAATAATATTGATTAGATTTTCCTTGAAACTAAAAGATTATATGGGAACATGCTCCTGTTTTAATTTCTTTAGCCTCAGGTTAATACTGTACCAATTTATCTTCAATAGAACTTTTTTAGACTTAAATTCAAAAATATGCAAAACAGACAATTGCTAAATTTGTTTTACAATAATAAATTGCAAAAATTACATTAAAGATATAATTAGTTAAAAATAAAATAACATTTCATACTTAGGATATCTTTCTCATTCACTAAAATCATATTAAAAACTCTATGCACAGCTAGTTGAATTACTTTATGTCGGGTGGAAATTAATTCTCATATGGATGCTACTTGACTTTGATTCTAGAAAGCTATTTCTTATATTAGATTTTGATGTAGTTTTGGAAGCCTGGGAATCCCTAGAATTAGTGTAAGTTGTATAAAACAAGATATCAAGCCTGATGGCAAGTAGAAGGAAGATTGGATATTCTGCATCATGAAGGAATTAAATCAATCAAATCCAGCATTATTTCATTCTTTATGTTAAATAGTAATGAAAAAGGTATTCTAGTCTTACATAAATTAGAAATGGCATTTAAGACAATTTACCTAGTCTGTCTAGGTGATACTTCATTTCTTTTCCTAGAGAAATTGAATCCATTTACTGAAATAGATAACTTGTAATTCTGATAGTAAATTCTGTACCATTAACATTGGTCATGGAAGAATTAAAGCCTAAAATAGCATGTCAAAGGAAGAGTTCTACATTTTTTTAGATAGTGGTTAGATTAGTTGTACACACTTTATTGTTCATAAGCCTCACTTTATTTTTACTTGAACCTGCAAAATGACAAGGCTAAAACCAAGAGGGCAAACAGTTAATCACTACTGCTGCCAACACACTTTTGTATTTCAGTCTTATCAAATGAGACATGGACAAAAACCAACTAAAACAGAACACAATATCCTCCTCTCTATGGAGCATAAATGCATTAATCTCACCTGGATAAGATGCATTGGTTGGATCAATAAGACATTTTCTCACATTTCCCTGCTGGCCACAGAGCCTCGAATTTCCACTTTAGCTATTAATTGATTCAAATTATATGACATTATGTTGTGTTATAAGGAAGTTACCCTGTTACTTCTGCCATTCCTGTTTAACTCTCTACTGCTTTTCTGGATTTCTGTTCTTTAGAATATAAAATAACCCAGACCCTGCTGCAAAGCCAATGCTGCAAATATGTGCCCCCCCCCCCCCCCCCCCCCGCTTTACAAAGGGCTGAATTTGGGCTACAAAGTCCTGGCTGTAAAACTACAAACTGTGAGCCTCAGAACATCCTTGGAACTGATGGTTGGGGTAGAAATTTCAGGATGTTGTTCATACTTTCCTTCCTTTTTATCTTACCTGTAAGATAGCTGTTATGCCTTCCCAGTTTATTCAGAGCATTTGCTTTTGTGTCTTTAGTATGTCAAAAAATTATATTTTAAACTTTTAGTGACTATTATGTTTGAGATATCACATAAATTTTTTCTTATCTATCTAGGAACCCAGTTGTGTGCCTTATATTCCACTATTTTCCCCTTGAATCTGGAAAATATGTCTCTATAACAAAACATTTAGTCAATATAAATTTCATTCTTCATCCACAACCCTCAGCTTCTTCTCTCACTTCTTTGAAGGACTTTTAATAGAAATGACCTCTAGGATGAGCCTTTAAATTAGAAAATATATAATACCAATGCTCAGCTTTGGAAATGGATGGCTGAGAAGTTTCATAGGTAAACATACCAGCCAAGGCATTTTTCTGTTGTTTATGGACATTCCCAATTGACTATGGGTGTGTAGGAAACTTTGATGTCTTTGCTCATCTTTATAAGTCACCAGGGTCTCACTCATTCCTTCAGTGACAAATGAATGTTAATATGTTCCTTGAACCAATAGAAATAGCTGTGAGTGAGAAAAACTTTTCTTCATCTTCACTTAGAAGTAACAATAAAGTTACTCCTTAGTTAGAATTTTGAGATAATTTATATTGAAATGTGAGCTAAAAAATTGTATGCTAACTCATTATAGTGCACTTCTAAATTATATGATGAATTTTGTACAATTACACTGCCCTCACCCAGGAAGGATTGAATTTACTAAGTGTTCACAGAACTATAAATTGACTCTAGACCTTAGAGAAAGGATGATAGTTTGTCTGTGCATGTGCATGTGCACTTGAGTGTGTGTGTGTGTTGATATGTGATCTTAAGATAATTTTTTCCTATACATTTCATTCTCTGCCTAAATCTGGCTTTCTTTAGAGTTTCTTGTGTCCAGGCTAAAGGCTGAACTGGAAGGTTGATGGAGGTGATTGCCATTAGTCCAATGAGCATTTCATGTCCACATGGCTGTGACAGCATGGATTCCTATCACTTTACACTTATTGCTCATATTCTCTTGTCATTAGGATTTATGATGACATATCCGCTACCTATATTTGCCATGACTCATTGATTCTGCTTGGGTGCCTTTAGGCAAAATTATTGAGCATATTTTCAGATTTATTAATACTTTAAATCCCTAAACTCTGACCCCTAAAGAAATTCTTATCAGCATACATATTTTTGGCAGAGGCAAAATTACTTAAACTTAATGATCTCTTTTTAGTATTATAAAATTTGACATATATTCATGACACATTTGCTTCATTTAAAGGTTTATAAATGTACTTCATCAGGTTACATAATTTTAGCTGAGGATCCATTCTTTTTCAACTTGATGAAATACTTGTTAAAAAGCATAAGCAATAATTCCTACTCTATTTTGAATCAACAGAATAAATATTTTTGGGTGTCTTATGGTGCTGCTTTTTATTTGTTATCTTAGAATTTTTATCAGTTAGGACAAGGCCTAGTGACATGAATAGTATTAATGAAAAGACCATGGACTCTTTGTATGTTTTCTTCTAATAAGGTTATGCCATCTTGCTTACTTTGTTTTGTCAATGTTTGAGTCAGTTTTATAACAAACAAATTAATAAACAAATCATATGGTTTCAAAGGAATGTTTTCATTTTAAAAGGAAATTTATTTATCTGTATAGCTAACTAATGTTACAAGTTATACACAACTTTTGAATAACTATTTCTAGAAACATGTTAATAATTTAAATATTTGTGAATATTTATGAATTTGTGAATATTTGTGAATTGCATTTTCATGGCAATGAATATATTAGTGTAATTTCATTTAATGAATAAAAATCACTATTCTCCATGTCTCTCCATTGTTTATATTTTTTAAAAAACATGATGGAGTAACTCTTCGACAATATCATTTGGAAGCTCTCATTCGATAAAGCATAGTTTACCCAGTGAGTATTTTCCTATTGGTATTTTCAGTTATTTGTCCAGGGAATACTTGTGAGGAAACTTGTACCAGGATACTGAGGGTACTGAAGCATTTAAGCAGTAAACAATTGTCAATAAAATGTGATTTCTTAGCAGAAGTTTTCATTTTTTAAATCAAATGATCTCTTCCAACATGCTTGATAGTTTCACTAGTATTCAGTTGTAACAAAGTTTTGCTACCTTGATTTAGAATACACGAGTATGGTGTCAATGAGGAGAAAATATGTGGAATTATTGAAACTACTAAAAACATTGATATTAAGCATAGAATGATGAACCAATTGTAAACATAGTTGAAACACATACACTGTATTAGGTATATATGCTGAATATTTAAATAGCTTATGAGATCATAAACAAAACTTATAAAATGTTTTGATAATTAAGTTACTTACCTATGAGACATGTTGGGAGAGAGATAAGTTATTTTTAATATAGATAGAGGAAACGGAAGAATAGTGAGACAATTAATATTCAAGATATAAAAATATACGTGATGCACTCATTCATATGACCTTAAGTGACAACCCAATGGTAATAACCATTTCAGTCTATCCTGCCTCTACTTGTCCTTTATCCAAGAAATATGTATAAAATCATAGTTAATCTTCAAGGTAAACTGAGAAAAATGCCTCAGCTTAGTGCTGAAAATTAATTATATTTTTATTTTATAAAATAATAGTTATGTTATATATCTGGATGTCTCCCCAAAGTCTCACGTGCTCCTAGGTGGGGTTTTGGGCAATGATAGGATAATTAAGAAGTGATACTTATCAGTGGATGAGTTCATAGCTAAATGTGATGCTGTGAGGTGAAGCCTGGTTAAAGGAAGTATGTCACTGGGATGTGTCCTGGAAGGATATATCTCCCTTGTGCTCACTTCCACAGCACGTATACTAAAATAGGATATATCTCCTCCCTGCCCTTGTTATCTTTCTGCTTCCTGCCTGCCATATCATGAGCAAGCTTCTTCTGCCATTACTCTCTACCATGCCACCCTGTCTTGGAGCCAGCTGTCTATGGACTGAAACTTATACAAACCATGAGCCAAAATAAACTCTTTCAAAATTGTGTCAAGTATTGTTTCCCAGCGATGAGAAAATGACTAAGAAAGTAATTTTATATAATATAATAGTATGAATCATCAACTTGATTGGCTTGGGAATCATTTACAATATTAGTAAAACACCCTTCTGGGTCTGTCTGGGTGGATCATGGAGGAATGACCTTGAAATCTATAGCTGCTCCCTGATCCCTTCCTGTCTGATACTTTTCCTCTGGTCTGCTCCTTGACCACTGTGAACTAAGCAGCTTTGCTCCTTCTGCACGATGTTTCAGCCTTAGAGCCAGCTGACCATAGAGCAAAACTCCTGATGCTCTAAGTAAAAATAAACTCTCCTCCCCTAAATTGTTTATGTCTCACATTTGGTCCCAGTGATGAAAAGCTAACTAAGAAAAGAATGATAGAGTATGCTGTTCATATATTATAGTCTTCTTTGCTAATAATTTCTCTTAAATTACTATATAGGCTAGAATATACAGCTCTCTCTGCATTCAATCTTCTTCGTCTTTTCCATAGGGAGCATCATGCATTGAGCATATGAATCTCAATCTTTTAACCTCAAACACAATGCTACCTTTGAAGTCTAGAGTTTTATATTCAGCTGTTTCATCCATATGTTCGTCTGCATTTTCCAGTTTTTAAACTCAATATATTGTTTTCTGTTTCCTGACCTTTGATAGTTCCTTTGTCCTCATTCTATAAAGGTACTCTCTGCTATATTACTTCTTTTCTGTGGAAGATGGTAAAGGAAAGAACCAGTAAGACATCTCAGATTTCTTTTTTTATCCAGTGTATGAAACTAAATATAATGTTTTATAAAACGTATTCAGTAAATATTTCTTAAAATTTCCTCTATGTTATATCACTATTTTCCTTAAATCTGCATTTCAAAATCCTTAATTTGTAATGTTTCAAAAATTTTCTAATTGATGTGTTCTCTTACTTTTCCCAATCTATAATCCACACTGTGGCAAGTGTGAATTTTTTTCTAAAATAAAAAGTTAAGCATTTTCCTTCCTATGTCATATTGAGCTTTCTACCTTAACAAAAATTCTTTAAAAATATCCATTACTAAGAGCATGAATTCCAACTTCCTTAGCATGTGTTACTAAGCCCATCATTACCTAGCCCTTTTTGCTCAGTTTTATCTTTTTTTCTTATTTCCTCTTCCAATTCCACCAATGCTGAAATACTTGCAGTTCTTTGCACATTGTATATTTTATTAATCATTGATACTGTTTTCTTGTTGCAATCTCTTTTCCTTTTTCTCTCCTCTCTGCCTGGTAGATTCTGTTGGCTTCAAGTCCTCTTCAAAACTTTCCTTGTGTATCCTGACAATTAATAAGGCCCTATTCATGTTTTTCTATACATCTTTAGCATTGAACTATTCATCCTGTACTGTATTCATGTGCTTTGCATTTATTGTGTTATAATTATCAACTCACTTGATTGGAAAGTCTTGAAGATATGGACTGCATTATCTTCATCTTAATGTTCTGAGCACTAAGAAAAATGTAGAATCTCAGCAAGTATGTATTAAGCATTTGAACTGATATCATTCTATGGAGAAAAATGTCATTACCAAGTGCTATTAATTGAACCACCACAGCCTTCTAGTCTGGGTGGAACTATGTTCCTGTTCTGTGCAAAGTCTTTCCTGGGAAGTACATAAAGATAATTTTAATACAGTTTTATTAATCATGGTAAAAAGAGCACAATACAAAATTTACCAATTTAATAATTTAAAGTGTACCATTTAGTAGTGTTAAATGTATTCACATTGTAAAAACTGATCCCCAGAGATTTTTTTATCTTGTAAAAACTATTGAATATCTTTTGAATGACTCCCCCTTCTTTTATCTCCCCAGTCACTAGCAGCCATCATTTTGCTTTCTTTTTGTGTAATTTCTGTATTTCAGACTTCACATGAATGGAATGAGGCAGTTTTTGTCTTTTTTCACTCACCTATGTCATCTGGTATGATGCCCTCAAGTTTCATCGACATTGTAATGTATGGAAAAATGTGCTTCCTTTTAAAGACAGATAATATTTCATTGTACATTGTACACATTTTTGTTTCTTTATTCATCCATCCTTGAAAATATTGGTTACTGCTGCCTTTTGGCCATTGTGACTACTACTACTATGAATGTGGCTATGCAATTATCTCTCTGAGATCTTTCTTTTAATTATTTTGGGTACACCTTCAGAATTAGGATTGTTTGATTATATAGTAGTTCTAATTTTAAATTTTTGAGGAATTTCCATACTGTCTTCTATTAGTGGTTCCACCATTTTATAATCCCACAAAGAGAACACAGAGTTACAATGTTCCCTCCTTATCACCATAACTTGCTGTTTTCATATTTTTTAGTAACCATCCTAAAAAGGTATGAAGTGATAGGTCACTGGAGTTTAGTTCTACAGTTTTCTGAAGATTAGTACTGTTGAGTATCCTTTGATATTCTTCTTGATCATTTGTATATCATCCTTGGGAAAAAAGCCTACTCAAGACTTTTGTCTGTTTTAAAAAAAATTTTTTTTTTGTTAAACTGGGAGTTCTTTATATATTTTGTATACATTACTTTATCAAATCTGTATGCTTTGGGAAGATTTCTCCCATTTTCATTGGTTGTTTCTCACTTAATTATAATTTGATATTATTTACAACACAACAAGGCACATAAAAATATATACACCATGTGTACTTTAGCAGATTGAGTTTTGGCAGAGATCAGTAATCTGCCTAACATGGCTTGAAGATACTGCATTTTATCAGCTGATAGGACAATGAATTCAGCTCCTTTCACATGCAGTGAAGGTTTTTAGGAGTCAAGCTCACTGTATTGCTTAGATAATGCGCATGGCAGACAACTTGGGTTTTGATTTTAAAAATTATTAGGAAAAGAGTAAGAAAGGAATAAGAATTCTTTAAAATAGAAAGTTGAGAGGTTGTCATCTTATGGCATTTCTGAGCTTTGCAGTAGCTAAGGATTTTTTAGCATGTAGAGAATAAGGAAATATTCCAATTTCTCCACATTTATCGATCTCTCAAATCCTATCCAGATAGCTGATGCTATTTTTATCTGAAACTATCTTTGCTCTGGCTTCTACAAAGTAAATATATTGATTAGTGTTCTCTAGAGGAAAAGAAAATGTCCATAGGTCTATCTATCTTTATGTAAATATGCAATAGGATTTAACAGATAGGCATTTAGAATCAGAGGCAGGATGTACCACAATGGCCATCTGTGTTCTACAGAACCACAAGCTACTTAGAGCAAGATACTGGAAACCACAACAAGAGGAATTGAGGAAGAAAAGCTAGTTTGAAACTGGAAGCTCTCTAAAGTCATTGTTATGATTCTATTTTGAAAGGCTTAAGCTGAAGACACTGGAGTCTGATGTCTGTAGATGATAGCAGTGGCAAAAGATGCACTTGTTCAAGTAGAAGGAAGATTTTAAATCCTTCCCCCTCTTTCATTCCATCCAGGCTGCAATCCTATTGGATGATGCCAGTCATAATCAAGGTGAGTTTTTATCTCTCAGTTTGCTGGCCTAAATGTTTGTCATTTCTGGAAACACCTGCAGACACA
Source organism: Heterocephalus glaber (assembly GCF_053883595.1). Lineage (NCBI taxonomy): Eukaryota > Metazoa > Chordata > Mammalia > Rodentia > Bathyergidae > Heterocephalus > Heterocephalus glaber. The sequence continues at coordinate 9,985,509 of NW_028258142.1, read as the reverse complement.
TCCAGAAATGTGCTTTTCTAAACTGCTAGGCATCTATTAACCCAGTCAAGTTGAAAATCAGGATTAAGGGTTACAGTAGTTCATGTCTAGAGCTAAACTGACTCACTTTATCCCTCTTTATTTTAATTTTATTTTTATTATTTTGAGAGGGGCTGGGGATTGAACTGAGCTATATCCATAGGTTTTTTTAAATCTTTTTTTAAAAAATTATTTTATTGGTACATTTTAGGTATACAATATAATGACATTCATCATGGGAAATTTTCACCTGTGTATAATCTCTCTTGGTTCTTACTTTTCCCCCTTCCCCTGACCTCTCTTCAATCCCTCCATCCCTCCCTATTTACAAAGGCTTTCCACTGTTTGTTTGTTTTTTTCTTAATTATTTTTTTAAATTTTTGAGACAGGATCTTGCTATGTTGCTAATTTTCCCAGGCTTGGCTGATTTATGATTCTCTTGCCTCAGGCTCCTTAGGGTGCTGGGATTACAAGCATGCTCCACCGTGCTTAGTTTAACTATTATTTTAATAGAATATTTAAATTTTAGTTTTTGTTTCCTTTCTAGATTTGTGTGTACTGTTCATCATACTTCATATAAGCTGCACTTTGTTTTTTATTTCTTTGTTGTTGTTTTTTCCTGTTAGACATTTTCTTTCTTACATCTACTAAACCAGTCCTTCGTGCAGCAGCCTATTTAACTCCTTGTTCCCTCCTGGAACAAGGAATCTTTATATCTTACTCTCCTTCATTGAATCTCACATTTGGAATTGAATTTATCTCCTCCTCTCCATCCACGTATTGTTTTTCTGCAGAAAGGGGAGCATAGAAGATTGAGCCCTTTCTTTTTATCATCTTCACATTTAGCTGAGGATTCCTACTTGTGCTGATGAGGGTTCATGCAGGACAGCCCTATCCACTGTCTGTGATCCAGGGATACCAGGCAGGGATTATATTTATTTAGCAAGACCTGGAAGCATGATGGTCAAGAATGCTGCCAAAGAAGTTCAGAAAATCCCTCATGGAGCCCTCATCCAGCTTGGAAGCAGGTGGTGCTCAAGTACTTCCTAGGAAATTGTAGCAATTTCAAAGACTGGGAATCACCAGCAGCTATCCCAGTCTGTAGCAATGAAGGATATGTTTGTCAAGAGTTCTCCACAAGCCCACTGAAACATTTCAAAGGGGTTCCACGCATCTTCCTATAACTCCCTGCAGAAAAGAAAGACTCTCCATCTTTTCTGTATTCCAAACCTCAGGCACATGCTTCTTTTTGACAAACTCTAAGCAAGTCTCAGATAGAAACATGGATTTTAGAGAATATATTTCCACTTTCTTATGTTGAAAAATGGATGTCACACCAATGCTGGGTTGTCAACAGACAAGTCAGGCCATTATTCCTCCTTCTCACATTTTGGATTTCCTAGAAACATTTTACCTGCAATGTCTTTGTACATGCAATTTTGTATATGTATCTAGAATAGGATCATAAATAAAGTGAAAAGGATACTGCAATGTATCAAGAGTACTGACATCAACTTTAAATTTTGGTATCAATTTTATCTTAAAACAGTTACATCCAACCTTTCATCTGAACTTTGTGGAAAATATCATACTTTTTTTGATGTGTGTGTGTGTGTGTGTGTGTGTGTGTGTGTGTGTGTGTGTGTTCTGGCTGCCTAGAAAATCACAGGTTTTCCTCCTTGATATCAGGGACAATGTTTTCCCTTTCTCTGTCTCATTGTTACCTACCAGAGTAACTTACCCCTATTAGGCACGTGTTTGTTGCTTGATTGATAGTCTTGTGTTTCTCTACTGTTTAGACTTCCCTACTGAATATGTGTGTGTTAGGATGCACTGAAGTGTCAGACTGAGAAAAATGGACATCATAAAACAGTCCAAAATAGCAATGTAGCTGAATTGAGAGTGAATGTCTTAAAAAATGTGCTATAAATTTACACTCAAAGGACATATATCATCAAGTGTGGTGTCTGGTTCTGTGAAATGTAGAAAGTAAAAGGAAGTGTTTTTTAAAATGCTCTTGCATTTGTCATTTTAAGGAATACACAGGCAAAAGTATGGTAGGGCCTTTCCTGACCTGCAGGGGCAGGAACTTTTTTCAGTGTAGTGATATCAGCCTCTGTGTAGTTCAATGGAACTCTGTAGCCTAAATCATACCCAATTAGACTGCAGAATGTTAATGCATAACCAACCAGACTGTAAAATGTTGCTGTATGCCCATATAAGGGAGACAGAGACAAAAATTGTACAAAAGAGCACAACTACACCATGTTTAGAACTAAGCCTTTGGATATGAATCTGTTGAGTCAGTGCTGATATGAATAAAGCTGTTTTCGGGAAAAAGGCTTCAGTGTCCTGTCTCTCTACATGCAAATTCTGCAGCATTTCTGGGGGCTGGTGCCTGGGACTCAGAGATAGTTTATTTACATCTCCATTGTCGCTGGAGTCCAAACTTTGGATGGCCAGGAGATGTGATCTCACCTGGCCCCACTGGACAATTTGATCTGTAAGGGAGGTTGGTCCCTCCTAACACGTTGAGGTGAGAGCTCCATATGCACAACAGAACATGGAGGCCAAGAAACCAGTTCAAGGAGTGCTGCCTGCCAAATTTGGGATGATCCAGGTTCAGTTTGGTAGTCCTGCCCATAAAGAGGCAGAAGGGGAGACTGATCACCTCCCAGAGTTCCTTAAGTTTCATTGAAACTGAAACTCTCGGGAACTGGGTGGTGGACTAGAGTACTGGGCTTACCTGAGTAGTTCCAAAAGGAATGACACTGCAGCCCCAAGGTGGTGGGTGGCAGGTTGGAGTCGCTGTGTGCCTGCCTGATGTAACCAGATGGACAGCAGGAAGGTTCTGACCTGACCTCAGGGCTGAGGCGAGTGTTGAGTCCACTCTGCAGTTCTGTGGCAATCCTCATAGGCCTAAGGGCAATGATGGGCCCCCTGAGAGTTCTGCCAATGATAAGAAGCACCCAAAATATCTTCGCAAGAGAGGGGCCAGAGATGGACTAAGAGAGTGTGCAGCCTTTCCAATTAAAACACTTCCCCTTCCCTCCTTCCTCTCTTGGGTGTGAAAGTTGTCTGTTGGGGGGAGGACATGGGTAGAGAGTAGAGTAAACTGACTGCTCTATAGTGAAAACATTTTTAAAAGGGATATTCAGGTGACTATGGTGTTAAACTGACTCCTGTAAAGCTCAGAGCCTTCTGTGAAATTGATTGGCCATTGTTTGGAGTGGGATGGCCAGCTGGGAGCTCACTTGATAAGGAGATAATTAGACAAATGTTCAGGGTTGTTACAGGGGACCCTGGTCATCCTGACCAATTTCCTTACATTGACTGTTGGCAAGGCATCTTGATGCATCTGAGATTCAGACTTGGGCTTTGGGAGCCAAGGGCAAGATATCTCTATGTGCCAGAGATTGAATCTCAGGGTTTCAGGACAAATAGAATGGGAAATAAATGTGCTTTCCAGTTAGGACAGGTTCGGGAATCAAAGGACTCAGGGGATAAAATACCCCCTGATATACCCTTGGACTAATGTTAAGTATGTGGGGTGAGAGCCCAGGGACAAAAAAAAGCTAGAATGATAAAATATTGTTTCATCTGGTAGCTGTATGGCTTGTGTCTAGATGTACCCCCCCCCCCGGGCCCAAAGCCTCATGCAGTCATAGGTGGGGCTATTTCAGAAGTGGTTGAATCAAAATGTGTGATACTGGGATTAAGGGTGTGTGAGTACTAAATCAGTCCACTGATTAGTTTGACACCACACTAATCCCAGTAGCCTGAATACAAAATAAATGAAAGGAAGGAGGAAGGAAGGAAGGAAGAGAGAGAGGGAGAGAGAGAGAGAGAGGAAGAAAAGAAAGAAAGAAAGAAAGAAAGAAAGAAAGAAAGAAAGAAAGAAAGAAAGAAAAAGAAAGAAGGAAGGAAGGAGAAGGAAGAAGCTTTTCTTGCCTCTTGCTTGCTTTTGTTGTCTTCTGCTCACAATGAACTGTTTCTCCTCTGGGGTGCCCCTCTGCCAATCCACCCTGCCTTGGAGCCAGCTGATTATGGACTGAATGCTCTACCAACTATGAGCTAAATAAACCTTCCTCCTTTAGCAATGAGTGTCAAGTATTTTGTCTCAGTAACAAGAGAAAAGTAGCTGAAACATAATTTGGTAATGAGAGTGGGGTCATTTCTATGACTGTTCTGATGATATGGTTTAGTAGCCTTTGGAGCTGGCTTGTGGAAAGGGGAAGAGTGGAGAAAGGTTTGGAGATGCCCGCCAAAAAAGTGGAGCTGGAATGCCTGAGACTATAGTTGACGGGAGATTCTGGTTGAACTCAGAAGATCACAATGCTGATAGAAATACTCCCAGTAAAGACCAAGCTTATGAGGTTTCTGCTAGGAAGAAGGACTGCATTTGCTGTTGGACTCCAGATGATGTGTGTTACGCCTTGCCAGACAGTTTGTCTTCATTTTTCTCATGTCCAGAGACTTTGCTTGAGACTAAGGATAATGGTGGTGCACCAATTAATATGAGAGAAGATATTTCAAGGTAGTTTAATGTAGAGGCAGTGGCAAGGCTGCTGTTGAGAGCTTATAGCCAGATCTATGTTGTGAATCAAGAGCAAAGAGACCAGTAGAAGGACTTAAACAGTTGTGAGTTTGGCCAAAATGGTAGCTCCAGTAAAGCTGTGGACTGCAAATACAGAGCAGAGGAGATCTTGATTGCTGAGAAGGATTGGGAGAATAGAAAAGATGGCCAGAGGACATCACAAGAAGCAGCAGAACTGCACCCTTTCCAGCCTCAAAATTGCAAAAAAGGAAAGACTTCTTTGAGAAGAGAGCCCCAGAACAACATGTTCAGTATGGCAGTGACTTAAGAAATTTGATCTATAAGATTTGGCTCATAGGCACTGGACGTCTATAGCCAAAAGACAAGGAAGCCTAGCTACTGCTCCAGCTCACTATTGACCTTGGCATCATCCATGTAGTGCTGGTTTTAGGTGCATGTAGAATGAAAGAGTTGTGAGGTCAGAAAGGCTTCTACCCAGATTGCAGAAGAAAACCTGGGAGGCCAGGCAGTGTGCCCCTGAGAGGGCAGTGTGTGAAGATGTGAGTGTGAAGTCAAAGGCACAGTGGAGACGACAGAAGTTTAAAGAAGCCAGGAATGTGGATCTTCTGAGGAAAAGTCCAAGGAGAGAGCAGAGTGGACTCAAGAGAAAAGCCATAGGAGCTACCACCACAGGAAATTCCACAGGGATGGAGTAACCAAGCCTTTTGTAGTTCACATCTTGGCACAGATTGCCTGGGATGCTGGATGTGGAACTACAGGACTTAACATTTGCCGTGCTGGATTTTGGACTTGCTTTGGTCCTATTCCTTTGTATCACTCTATTTGTACCTTTTGGAATGGTAGTATTTATCTTGTGCCATTGTACATTGGAAGTTTTTAACTTTCTTTTCATTTGTACAGGGTCTCTCAGCTAAGAATTTGCCTTAAATCTCAGAAAAGACTTTGGGTTTGGACTTTTAGCAATGCTGAAACTGTTAGGACTAGTAACTCTTGGAGATGGACTAAATGCTTTTTGGATAAAGGGATAGGTGTGGGTCTTTCAGGGGCCAGAGACAGAATGTTATGGCTTGTGTTTGGATGTCCTCCCCAAAGCCTCATGGAATCATAGGTGGGGCTTTTTCAGAGGTAGCTGAATATAGTGTGTAATGCTTGGATTAAGTGTGTGTGATTACTAAATCAGTCCACTGATTATTTTGGCACCTCCCTAAGAGGCTGCCAGGGATTTAGCTCAGTGGCACCACACCTGCCGAGCAAGCACAAGGTCCTGAGTTAGATCCCCAGTATCAAAAAAAAAAAAAAAAAGGTTTGTCATGTCTCTTGCTTACTTTTGCTGTCTCCTGCTTGCTGTAAAGTGGTTCTCCTCTGCAGTGCTCCCTCTGCCAAGCCACTCTACCCTGGAGCCAGATGATTATGGACTGAAACCACTACAAACTGCAAGTTAAACCTCTCTTTACCTTTGTATGTCACATAGCCACATGTGACCCCATCCGTATCAGTGTATCCTCACCCCATCAGTCCTCTGGCCAAAGTTCAGATCAGACAATGCCTGGATGTGTCAATTGTTGATTGAATTTGTTTATGATAAAAGACTGGGGTCTTAGGAGGAGAGCAATTATGCCCTGTGTGGCTGACACAGGGACAGGGAGAGGTTGTCCTCTTTCCCCTAAAAACTTGGGGACTTAACAAGAAAAGAGAGGATTCACCTCCAGATCGCCCCTCCACATGGGCTCCTCTGCAGTTCCTAGCCCAAGCCTATATTCCCAACACCCCAGACCGATGGCTCCACCTTGACTAGAACCATCATTGGCCAAGGAGGGCTCAACTCCTAGAGCAGTGACTGCAGATGCAAGAGGGGAAAATGCTCACCCTTTTCCTCAGCTTAGGAGAAAATGAGAAGGGTCCAACTCTCCATGCCCTAATAAACAGTCAGTCAGTCACAAAATGTTCCTGCTGTGGCATGACAGCCAGCTGAGCCGCAATAAAAGCACATCATTACAAATCTTGGCTAGTTAATGAATTTACTTCTGGTTTCCAATTTAAGTTGGTATTTTTATTTAATTAATATGCTTAATGCATTTCTTATAGATTGTGAATTCTTAAACTACAATTACAGGTTTCACTTGCTCTTTTCTCTGCTTTCTGCAGGTGTTAAAATAAGAGTACTAATTCAAGGTTACTTGAAAGCCTGTTGACAGTCAATCAAATTTAAAAATGTAACAATCTGAGACCAAAAGAGAAAGAAGAAAAAAATAGAGAAAGATACTTTAAAATCCAGCAGCCACAGCTAGATTTGTTATAGAAAAGTTTATAGTAAGTAGGATAGAGAAAAATATATAAAGGAAGGTACACTTTTAAGAGATACACTTTTGATATGAGACAATATTGTATGATAAAAGTTTTGCTGTGCTAGAAAGATAAAGAGAGAGATAATGGCAAAAGTAGAAAGCTCAAGTACCTAGAGGAAAAACTTACCAAGGGTGCAGTTTATCAAAAGAAATATGTGTGTTTTCTCATTGGATTGGCAGAGCCCAGGCTGTTCCTTCTAAGGGCTGTTTGTTGTTTGAGGAGATTATGGTGTTATGGGCCTGGCTCTATCAGTTACTCCTTCCCAGGTCTCGGCTCTCTTCTCCATTTGACTCGGTCTTTAATACCCCAAGTATAACCAAAATTGTAGAAAAATAGTTTTAAATCAAAGGCTGGACTAAATATAAAAAGGGGACAATGCAGACCCTTTCAACTTTTCTTTGGTTGGTTACCAAAAAGGTAGGGAGCTAGATAGTAGAAGAGACTACTGCCTTCCACCATGTGTGATGGCGGAGGGAGGCACATGGCCTCTGCTCTCCTTGATATGTGATCGATAGTTAAATTAAAAGTTGATTTTTTTTCTCCAAATGTAAATTAGAAAATCAAAAGACAAACCCTCAAGGGTCTTTCCCCTAGCTCTGGACTCTTTCTGCTTATAAGTCTACAGTAAGAGGTTTTTCTCTCTTACCTCCTTACTGGTGTTAGTTTATTGCAAGAAATGTCTATGCTAATTGGTCATCCCCACCAAAATAAGTTCTGATTAGTTAATTTATAATGAACCTACAGCACATTATTATAGCTATAGCTCAGCTTGGCCAATATTTCTAAGAGTGCACTCTGATCTAAAAGTAATTGTGTGTCTGTATCTTTTTTGCTCGTTGGTTTAAGGTACCTAAACCAATTTTATTTTTCCTTTTATTTTTCTCTGGGTATTTTGCCTTCTCACATAAAAACTAGTTACCTAGAGTTTTAGAACTAGCTGAGTTCACTTAAAAGGTTACGGGGTGAGGTTTAAGAGACTTCAAAGTCATGTGGGGATGGGTACTGTTCTCTTTGGGGAAGCTTTGGTCTTCACCTTGAGCATCTTTTCCTGGCTGCAGTGCAGATCCCACAGCCTCATGGCACCGATTTTTCACCCTGGTGGTGCAGGCTTTGTAGTATCTACCACTGGCCTTTGGGCCTTCCCAGTGCAGATCCTTGATACAAACTCACAGAAGATATTGATGTGGGCTCTAGACCTCCAACTGGAGTTGTGGAGGACATTACCATGGGTTCTAAGCCTTCAGATGGACTCATATGGGACATTGTCATTGGATCCAGGCCCTTGGCTGTATTCTTTGGGTCGCTAGCATCCAGACAGATCTCTTGGACTCCTCTGTATTTGACTGTTTGGATGAATATTATAAAGTCACAACTTTTACCAAAGGAAAAACAAATGACAGAAGTTCAGAGTTCCAGTAGTTGGTGATTTAAAGAGGATAAAGTCTATACTGGTACAACAGCAAAAGCAAATGATAGCTTACATAAAGTAGCAGAGTACTTGTGAGGGATCTAGACTGATATGGGTGTTTCTGCCTCATAACATTATTGAAGGAGACAGAGTTGTCCCATCTTATTACTCTATCATCCCTTCAGTTTATGGCTAAAGTTGCTTTTTTCTGCTCCATGTGGAAATTAGCTTAAAAGAACTGAAAAGCAAGATGAACAATTTCTCCTTTAGTCGATGATAGCAAAGCTACACACCTCATATCCAATCATGTTCTATGAATGAGTTCTTACATATTTTTATCGCATATGAAGAAACAGAAAACATGAGGTTATAAAAATGTTTCCTTCCTTTGTCTCCTAATTCCTTGAATATATTGAGTATTCAGGGTTGAATTTGTCCATTTTCTAGATTCCACCCAATGCGGATGTGCTGCGAAGTTCTCGAAGTTCTTGGACCAATAAAGAAAGCCACAAATACCCCTTTTACCACTTGTCTTTGCTTATTTTTCCTTGAAAAAATTATTTGAATGATTTTATTGAGTATTCTTTTGTGTTCCTCTCATCTTTGAAATATTTTTGCATTTTGATTATGTATATTACTACAAAAAAATAAAAGTGTATTAATTATAAAATATATGAAGCTGTTAGATTTGTTATGATGAGTTCTTAACAATTTTACTTTAGTATATTAATAATTAATGTAGTGGTGGTGTTTATGTGCAGAGAGAGATACAATGAATATTTTAAAACATTTGATAGTTTAAATATCTATAAATATGTCCTTAATTTTGAAATTTGAAATATTAAAATGATTAAATATGAATTTTTCAGTTAAATAAAAATGAGTTCATAGCAACAAATAAATTGTATATGTAATGTATGTACTCTGATTTTCTTCGTATGTTAGAAAATATTTGATGAAGTGAGCCATTATACCACCTATAGAATATCATCAAAAGTCTGAATATTTCAAAATAGATATTTGAAAAATAGAGCACTTTTAGTGGATCTTGAAAAGGTTTGTGATGAGTTTGAAGGAATTCTAGAATAAACACATGTGACAGATAATTTAAGTAGTGAAAATAAGGACAAGACTTGATCTTCCACTATATAATGGGTTCAGAGTTATATTTACTTTTCATTGCTCCAGGTTAAGCCTAAAGACTAATAGGAAAAATTAAAGAAAGACAAATGTTGCCTCACAATACAAAGATTACCACCACTGAAAGCACTACTTTATGAGGTAGTAAACAGCAGAGCAAAACATGAGTGATACCTGGCCAGAAACACTGCAGATAAGACACTTGCTGGGAAGTGATACTACGTAGCCCTTAGTATCCCTTCCATCCACCACATTAGGATAACTGACTATAGTCTGACTTCTTTAGAGAGTTACTCTGTTGTTCTTTGGTGAGGGTAAGTGATCAAGAAGCAAAATCAAGTAGTGTGTGAATAATAATAATTATATGAATAAAATATATTTATGTGAAAGTTTACTATCCCCACTGGAGGTCTCATCCTACTGTTGTTTTGGAAATGACAAGCTGAAATAAGGATAACTGGCAGTAATCAGGATTTGAGAACATTTTTATACCACCCAAATAAGAATCAGGGAAAACTCTTAGTGCAGCCAATACTTTCATCAACCTTTAAACTGAATAAGATGGTTTACTGCACGAAGCTCCTGGCCCTTTGGCACCGCCTGCCCAGAAACACTCTCATGCGCCAAGAAGAATAAGGACATCCTTAACCAATTTCCTATTGTCCAGATGAGAGCTGCTTTTGATTTCCACAGAAACCTCAGTGTCCAATCTATGGAAAGGTGCATACTGAGAATGTAATAAAAACACATAACTTTGTATTCCATACATTATTTACTTAAAATACTTTATTACAGACTCATTCACAGAAAGAGTTAAGATAACAAGAAGCAAAAAGCTTTAGTATCAAATATAATGTGTGCTAATTCATTAGACCCTGCCTTTATCATGCCTCATGAAGTTCATATCTCCAGGTAGATATATAACTGAATGAATTTTAAACTAAGAATCAAATTTTACTGGTGTTTGCCAAACTGACCTATGATCTCACGAGTGGTAGGACCACTTTTGTTCCTGTTGTCCAGAAGTGAATTAGCAACCTTTAATACTTTAGTTATGTCTAATCCCCCCCAAATTAGATAAAACATTTAAATTAAATATTAAATATTACATAACTAAATATTAAATATTTAGAGAACAAATCTGTATTTATCATCTTTCTTTGCCTATACATACCCTTTTCTGAAGTCATATTTCAAATTAGTTCTTTTCTATTTAACAAGAAAAAAATCGTTGAGTGTCAACAGTATACTCAATTTTAATAATTACTAAAATATTATTTTTTCTTTTGTAGCGGATGCTGAAATTGCTTTACCCACCTCACTAAAAGTCCTACTACTTTTGTGTATAGTGTGTAATGGCCCTATTTCCAGAGCCCTGGGGTGTTTTTGATTTTTCTTTTTTTGCTCCCTGATCTCATTCTTTATCTGAGTAAAATAGGCAGAACCACCTGAGACATTAGCATATACCAGGAACAACTCCAAAATCATGATTAAAAGTAGAGGTCCAAATATTTCAACTTTTCACTGACAGAGATACTTTAGAGTTTCTATTTGTTATCCACAATCTCCATGATTTTCCAGACAGATTGATTTATTATTAATTACTGTGGCATATGGTTTACTACTTTACATTTTATTGGCTTTATTCTGCTTCTTTTCTTAATTTCTTACTTCCCGACTGGTACTTTCTGGCATTACCTTCTCCAAAACATTTTTGAGTTTAATCTTAATCATAGGATCTTTCTCCATGGGGACACAAATTAAGAATACTTTTTAGGTAGAGTGAACAGGAGAAAATGTCACTTCTTGAGAGAAAATCTTCCAATGTTTCCTCAAATTTTAGTGTGTCTCATGAATAAAAACACTGCCTTTGTTCTGGAGGATGACCTCCTCTATATTTGGAAGTAAACTCCACAGATGACAGGCCCAGAGTCTGTCTTGGATTAGGTGATACATCTGATTACTCTCCAGTATAATACACATGCCATTCTGTGACAGGGGTCAGGCATGCTCAATGCTTCTAGAAAATATTATCTTTCTTAATTCAGGGTTCCTTTCTTTTAATTCACGTCACTGTATGCACAGGAATAACCTGGTTCTCTTCAGATTGCCCCAAGGAAATTGGGGCTTGGTACATAGAGACACAAGTGCTGATCCTCTGACTATTCCCACAGCTGTAGTAACATGTTTATGTCTCTGACACAGGAGTCTTCCATCTCCTGTCAACATCGATGAAACTAAGTTCTTAGCTTGTAAATAGGAAGTCTCAGATACTTCAGAGTTTTGACATATTTCAGTAAGTAACAGGATTAAAATGTGGTTAGTGCTCTGCCAGGAATTGAAGATGCTGCTGCTTTACATCTCAAAGCAGAAGGAAAAAGTCTGGTAGGCATGGAAGAAGCCAAGGTTAGTAACATTCATGTTAAGATAATTAAAATTTAGAAAGACAATCAGTATGGCCAAGTTTAACACTGGTATTTCTTACTGGAAACCACAAGAGGAAATATAAATGCACAGGACATACAGCTTGGTATAAACAACACAGTAAGTCTGAAAAATTTTACTATACTCATGTTATGTAGGGACTCATAGGCCTCATCAGAAATGTGGGACTCCCTACATTTTTAACTGATGCCACCAATTTCATGTGGCATCATTTTTCCCTTGAATCCCTAGAACCTAATGTGCAGTATCTGTTAGTCTATCATCCAAATTGTAGTGTTATAAAACTGGATACATATTTACCATGGCAGGGATACAGTTGTGTGGCTATATAATTCACTGATGTTATCATACCAACATTATGCAAAAATCCTAGAGTTAGAATAAAAGTATAAAATTAATGATATAATTTCTTTAAAAGGATTTTATATAAGTTGCTAATCCAAATTTCATTATTTAGATTTAATTATTGCTATTAAATATTTTATTATTAAATCTAGAAGGAGTTTTCCTTCTAAATATGTGTATTTTAAGTATATTTATATTTTTAAAATATTTTTCTATTGCTGTCATTTAATTTTTTATATAAAAGATTACAGCAAAATATTTAAATGGGGCATTAATTTCTAGGAATCCAGAAGTATAAAATATTTTAAGTGGTTCTTAAATAAAAGTTTGTACATTTCAGATGCTCTTCTCCTAAAACATGATAAGATATTTTAAATCAATACCTAAGAAAGAATATGTTGATACTTGTTCACATTGTAAGGATAAAGAAAAAATGATTATCAAACTATTTCCTTATAGGACTTTTCAGAAGTCTATTAATATTTACCTTTAAATAAAGAAGTTATGTTTTAAAAATCCTTCCTTAAGTCACCGAAGTTATCATAGACATCTCTATCACCCATGAGCGAAGCAGCATAAAATACAGTGAGGGGAAAAGTACATAAAAACATTATATGTAAGAGCATCTGTAACCATAGTCCTCTGTCTACGTCCAGGCTATCACCTATTTTTGTAAGTAAAATTTTATTGGGGCACAAACATTTTCATTAATGTGTAGTCTATGTCACATTGCAATGAGAGAGTTGAAGAGTTGTGACAGAAACTATATAGCCCGCAGAACTAAAATTTTATTGTCTAGCTCTTTACAGAAAATGTTCACTGACTTTGATATATGTACCAAGGGTAGGAAAAATTTAAATTCCCCATCGAGCTCTCATCCATATGATATTTAATGAGACTGTAGTAACAGGCAACATTTTTTTAATATTTTAGATATTTTAAAAATTAAGAACCTATACAAGGTTAACACTCAAAAAACAACAGCCTTCTTGTACACAAATAACAGACTAACTGAGAGAGAAATTAGGGAAACAATTCGTTTTACAATAGCATCCAAAAAATGAAATATCTAGGAATCAATCTAACAAAGCCAACCACCCTCACTGGAGGAAAGATAGCCTCTTTAATAAATGGTTTTGGAAAAACTGGATTTCAACCTGGTAAAGATTAAAACCAGACCCATATCTATCACCATGCACTAAACTAAGATCAAAGAGGATTAAAGATCTAAATATTAAGACAGAAACACTAAACTTGCTGGAAGATAAGTTAGGTAGAACTCTTGAAGACAATGGCATAGGAAAAGACTTTATGAACAAAACCTCAGTAGCATGGGAACTAGCACAAAGAATCAACAAGTTGGATCTCATCTTATTAAAAAGCTTCTGCACTGCAAGAGAAACCACCAACAGAGCTAACAGACAACCTACAATGTGGGAAAAACAAATTTTAGCAGCTATACCTTAGACAAAGCACTACTATCTAGAATATATAAGGAACCGAAAAAAATCAGACCCCCAAAATTTAAAGACCCAATTCAAAAATGGGCGTCTGAAATGAACAGACATTTCACCGACAGACAAGTAAAAGCAGCAAATAAACATATGAAAAAAATGTTCAACATCATTGGTCATTCGAGAGATGCAGATGAAAACAACAATGAGATTCCACCTCACCCCAGAAAGAATGGCTGCTATGAAGAAATCAATCAATAACAAATGTTAGCGGGATTGTGGGAAGAAAGGAACCCTTCCCCATTGTTGGTGGGAGTGTAGACTGATGCAACCTCTGTGGAAATCAGTATGGAGATACCTCAAAGAACTAGGACTAGAGGTCCTATTTGACCCAGCTATTCCCCTGCTGAGTATCTTCCCAAGAGGATTAAAAGAATCATATCACAGTGATATATGCACACCCATGCTTATAGTGGCACAGTTTATAATACCGAAAGCTTGGAAACAGCCCAATTGCCCATCAACTGGAAACTGGATAAAGATGTTTTGTTTTGTTTTTTTTAAATAAAATGAAGTACTACTTACCATAAAGAATGAGAAACTAGAGACAATTATAGCTAAATGGATGCATATGGAGGCCATTCTCTTAAGTGAAATAAATAGGACACACGTGTAAATACTGAATAGTTTCTCTCGTATGGGAAGGTGAAAGTGTAAATATTGAATAGTTTCTCTGTTATGGGAAGGTTAAAGTATAAATAAGGATTAAAATTATTAAGACAAATAATTGATAATTTGAATTAGGAAAAAAAAAAGGTCCAAAAGTGTAGGGGAAACAGAAGGAGAAGGGGAAAGGTAAGAAGAGAAAGGAAAAATTATGACAAAGGAAAAAATGAAATGGAAACAGTCTTTGTAAATAGGGAAGGGTGGATAGGGTGAAGGGAGGACAGGTAACAGGGAAAAAATAAGAACAAAGATACATCATGTACCGGTACAAGTACCTGTAAATGTAATTGTAAATGTATTGTATACATAAAATGCACCCATAAAAGAATTTAAGGAGAAAAAAATAAAAAATAAAAATTAAGAACCTGATAGGTTTACAGAGTGAATTAAACAAAAACCAAGAAGTAATGGAAATCTCAACTTTATGGCCTTGAGAAATTTTGAAATCATTTCTTGATAGTTCATCCCTCACTGCTTCCTATTAATTCAGTGGCAACAATCCAATCATTTGCTGCTCTGTTTCATTGTCTCTAACATCTGGCGAATTCTCAGGAGGGAGACAATAAAGCAATCAGCTACGCTTGGTCCACAATCCAGGAGCAGCAGGTAATAGGATGCTTCTGATTTCACTTGAAAATTTATAACTACATTGGATTGTTACAAAATTTAAAATAAACCTTTTTATGACCATTTTTACATAGAATTTACATTTCAATTACCTTTACCTGGCCCATTCCCAATGTTAAAAAAGTCTACAACTTGTCAGTGCTTCCCATTAGGTGTGGAAGAAACCTTATGAGATATGAGCCAAATGGTAAAGTGCTGTCAGTCTGAGCACTCCATCTGAATCAGATGTGGCTCTCACAGGAAGACATCTCACGCTTAGGTTCCTCATAAACCTACACAGACTAGGCAGCCAGAAATTCGTCTGAGTTTAGCTAAACAAAATTCTTGCCTGCTCCTCAAAATATTTACTTCCAATTTTCTTTTCTCTAGCTGTGCAAGACTTACACTGTTCATTCTCTGGGTTCAGCCAATAAATCCTCTGTGAGCAGGAACATGATAACAGGCAGTGATAACGAATTAAGCCTAAATAAACCATGAAGGCTTTGGATAAATTAATTAATATAATGAACCAGCAGAGTCCTGAGGTGAAAAATGAATTTTGTTGATAGAAGAGGCGATCAGACCTTTGTATTATGCCACTGCGGGAAGATTCAGCTTGTCTCTGGTGCCATTTAAGGAGCAATAATAGCCACAATTCCTGCTAGGCATGAGAGACTTGGCTTGGAATCTAGTAACAGCAGCAGTGCCAAGGGAGCAAGTACTTGAGAAATAAGGAACTGTATTTTGCTGTTTTGTCCAGAGTTTATTCATAACTAATACTGAAGAATGACTTCAGCAGTGGCACACTTTGGATTTGTGCTGGCAATAACACATGCATGAACAGTGATTCATTGGGAACTGAAATGACCATGTTAACTAATAAATCTCTGAAGTTTCAAACACTTGCTTCTGTGCATCTGTGAGTTGTATGTTGCATTGGCTCTTGTGGATACACTACATCATAGCTAATTTTAATAAAATGATAACTATCTCTTATAATCACCTTATGTAAAAACCATTTGTTATGAGATAGCCACTCGAAAAGATGTATGGTAAGTAATATCTAGTGGGAATATCTTTGGTACTGATTTATATTTAGGCCTTTGGTACTGATTTATATTTAGGCTTATGTTAAATCACCTCTATCATGAACTAGATATTGGGTCTAACATCATTAACCCACCTGGGTAATGTGAAAGATACTTATGTCTGTGATGGATTGTATTATTGCATCAAAGTAAATAATTTCAAAGGTTGAGTAATGTATATTTTTATTCTGCAGAATTTGACATCCACTAGAATCATTAATCCAGTTAATTTTAATCATCATCATTAGTGGGTATGTAAAGTGATAAAATTACTATGGAAATCAGTATGGAGATTCCTCAAAAGGCTAAAAGTAAAAATTCCATTTGACCCAGCTGTTCCTCTTCTAGTTATCTTCCCCAAAGAACAAAAAACATCATACCACTGTGATGTATGCATACCCATGTGTACAAGTAGCACAATTTATAATAGCTAAATGTTGGATATAGCCTATATGTCCGTCAGTAAATGAATGGCTAAAGAACGTGATATTTATACACAATGAAGTACTACTCTGCTATAAAATGGATAAACCTGAGTCATTTATGGGAAAATGCATGCTCCTTTAGACTGTAATATTAAGTGAAGTAAATCAGCTTAAATATCACATGGTTTTCCTAATATGAAAAACTCATAATATAAATGAAGTGCAAAATAAATGTACCAACTCTCTACAATAAATGTAATCATTATTCACTGCAAGCATGTACTAATAAAAATTAAAAATAGAAAATAAAATAATCAACCTATTTTGATACTCTAAGTAAAGAATACAACTATCACTACAAATATATTTCATTGTTTCTCAGCTTTCAGAGACTGAAGCTGAAAGAATGATTTGAGAAGAGACCAGCCACATACTCAGCTGAGCTAAGACCACAATGTGAAGCATGCTGAATTTAAGCACATATTTGCTTTTAGTCACTAAAATTTGGAATGATATCTTAACATAGAAGGTAATCAGAGGCTGAATTACTGCCCTTCTATCACAATGCACTGCATTTATCTTAAGTGATCTGTTGTATTAGTCAGTCTTATATTGCTATAACCAAATATCCGAGATGGAATAACTTTTAAAGAAAAAAAGGCTTATTTAGCTTATGGTTTTGGAAGCTGAAAGCACAAGATCAGGTGATCCTGTCAGTTCCACTATGTTGAGGGCCTCCTGGTGGAAGGCATCACAATGGTGCTAATGTGAGAAATGTGAGAAGGATCACAGTTAAGGCATAAACCAAGAGAGTCTCAGTAGCCAGTCCTGTGCTTTTATGAACACTCACTTTCATGAAGATGGAATTACGCCACAAGGCTGATGTTAGTCTTTCTGAGGACAATACCCTTGAGGGCCTGAGCACTCTGCAATAGTTTCCACTTCCTAAAGGCCCACCAATTCCCAATATTTCCACACAGCATACCAAGCCTTCAGAATAAACTTTTGGGGGGCAAACTGCATCCTCACCACAGCACCTCATGTGTGCATTCAGTTTGTGTCTGAATTCTCTAAAAGAAGACCCGGAATCTTTTGAGCTCCACTTTCTCTGCCTGCCTCCTTAAATTTTGACATTCCCCAAAATACATGATCTATTTTCACTGAGGAATTTTCTAGACTAATCTTGGCTGAAGATGATATTCTTTATGCAACTATATACATTGCATTGTGATTGTCTCAAAATCATGACAAATTCAATGTATCTAATACTATTAGTTAATGATAATACTAAAAAATAATCATTTAGTGTTTCCTTTCTGCCATGAAGCTTAAATAATTCGCATTGTCTTATTTCATCAAATATTGTATTCTTAACATCTGTGTGAAGTAGGTGCTGCTATTATCTCCTGTTAGAGATGAGTTTCACGAAGTCTTGTCACATGCCCAAAGTCGCATTGCCTTGGGTGACAGAGCATCCTTGGAAGCCTTTGCATTGTAGATCTCTCTCATCCATGCCCCTGCCCAAATCAGAATGTGAGAACTAAATCAGTTACATTTATTCAATCACCAAGTACTCTTATCATCTGCACTTTAAGGATCTCTGATACACTGTCACTTTCACTTCTCTTCTATCATTCAGTTTAAGCATCTCATCCCCTCTTTTATGTATTCAGTCAAAAGTCTTTTTACTGATATCACTGCCTGTAATGCTATGCCTTCCAGATTAGATTTCTAGGTAATGACAGAATAACTTTATTCACACCATCAGATTACACATATTTCTGATAGCTCTCCATCATCTACAGAGTAAAAATTTAAGATTTTATTTTATTGACAAAGTGCACATGTTTATAGTGTGTTACACAATTTTTCATACGTACATAGGCTATTTAATAGTTAAATAAGAATACTTAGATTAAGAATCACCTCAAACATTTATCATTTCTTTGTGATGAGAACATTGAAAATCCTCTCTTCTGGATATTTTGTAATATTAATATTATTATGTAATATTAATGTTAATATTGCTATTAACTATACACACCCTATTTTGTAATAGAACACCAAAACCTATTCCTCCTGTCTGACTGTAACTTAGTCCCTGTTGACCAATGTACCCATTTCCTGAATATTTATCCCTGGTGTCCAGATGCTGGTAACACAACTTTACTATTTAAGTCTATAAGTTCAGTTTTCTTACATTCCAAATATATATAGGTGATATTATGAGCTATTTCTCCATGCCTGGATTATTTCCTTTAATATGCTGTCTTCCAGGTTCATTCCTATTGTTGCAAGTGGCAGGGTTTTCTTCTTTTTATTGCTGAATAGTATTTTATTGTGTATTGATGATCACTTAAGTATATGAAAACAATGCTTGACAATGCTAATCATCAGAGAAAACAAATTAAACTCTCAGTGAGACATCCCTTCACTACTGGTAGACTGGTTATTCTACGAATGATGAAAGGAAAGTGTTGGTGAGGATGTGGATGAGAGGGAACTCCTATCCAGTGTTGGTGGGAATGTCCATCAGTACAGCCATTTTGGAAAACAGGATGGGTGTTTCTCAAAAAGCTAAATACAGGGTAAAATTTGATGTATCCCCTTTTTTAGCATCTGTGTCAAAACTTGCAAGTTTATCACCATATAAACAGAGGAGTCATGTTTTTCTTCACTCCCTTCCTAGATGTGGAGATTTATCTCTTTGGGATCTTACATTTCAGTTTGACATTCAGGGTGAAGCTGGATTCTGAGCATACTCCTTCCTGGCTGCTTTTCCGTATCTGTGAAATGCTTTTTGCTTCCCCTATCACCAGGCTACACTGCAACTCCCATACACTTGCCTGTCTTGTGTCCTTCTATTTACCTGTCAAATCTTGGTGCACACATTTCCTGTTTTCAAAAGTCTTTCCTGGGTCCTCAAGAAGATGTAGATTTTCTTTCTCTGTTCCCACAAAGTGTTTATATGCTACCAGTTCTGAAATTCCACAGGTAGTGGAAGTAATACTTCATGTCTTCTTCTCCTTTGACATTTGTGTTGGTTTTTCTTCCATTTTTTAAAGATAGAGTCTTTCTACATTGCCTAGGCTAATCCACAAACTCCTGGGCTCAAGCAATACTCCTGCCTCGGCCTTCCAAGTAGCTGGGATGACAGATGAATGCCACTGTGTCTGACTTATGTCCTCTATATTTCTTGAAACAAGTGGTATTCATTGCTTGGCATATTTGCATCCACATACAAATTACAGTGCCTGGAACAGAATGGAAATTTGTTAAGTAGCTATAGAATGAATATTTGGCAGTAGTGAAATGATTGTGACAGTTTTCCTGATATCATTTCTTTTCCTGGCTCTTTGCATATTCCGATCTTAATTTTCACTCCAACAATTTCTGACTTCCAAAAGAAGTGTGTGTGTGCATGCCCATGTGTGAGTATATGCACAATTGAGTATATGTACAAAGTCTTGTAATTTGCTGAAGAAAAAACTGTAATATTATAATGAAATATAAGTGTAGCAATTTTATGTAGGGCAAAAGGCAATTTGGAAGCTTTCAATGATACATTTCTAATAAAAGGCACTATGATATTATCTACAACATGACAAGACTTTTTCTCTAGGCCTTTTTACTCTGACCTAAGCGTCCACCACATCTAATAAAAGAGCAGACTTTGAAATAATCCCAACTAAGGGATGTTAGGAGATGAATAGTGGACCTGTGTCCTGAACACGAGGTTAATTGCTCAAATGCAAAATATCCTGGGGGAAAATGCGGCACAGAGGTATGATCTTTCAACCCTAGGGTGTTAAAATCCCAGATCTTGTCATTAGATATTCTAATTACACGCTCTGTGCAAGAACTTCTTTATCATGAAGAATTCAGAATCCTCTAATTAGCTAGGATTTAAAAAGCAAACAGAAAATTGAAGTGTCAAAGGTCAATACAAATAAAAGCAACACTATACCAGCCTGGGATGAAAAGGAAGCAGGAATCAGAGAGCATTAGAGTATTCAAAAAGAGCTAATTAGCAAAGCCCCGTCTTTAAAATAACTAAGACCGCAATTATAAATAATATATAATGAATAGAACTTCATGATTGTGATGTGTTAAAAGGCATGATTTTTCATTTTGGCAAGTAATTATGATACACTTAAAATTCTTACATTATAAACAAATTATAAATCTAAATCATACATTTCTATTTATAAATATAATCTTTGCATTGATATTTGATTTAAAATATATTTAATGCCTATTTGTTGATTTTGTAGCTTGGTATACATAGTAGATTATTTTCTATGATGTAAAACTCTATAGTTCCTAAATCATCATCAGTTCTTTAAATTATCTGGCAAGATTTCTGTTCCATCATTTTTTACTTTAAATCCTGTTTTCCTTTTCAACATATCCATCAACTTTTTCTCTGTCAGGGACATGAACTAATTTTCATCCTTCTTTGAAAGTTTGCTTAAAACAGAAAGACATAGAAAATATTCTAATTTAAATAATTGCACTCTAACTAGAAGTCTTTAATTTAAATTCACTCTTGATTTCTTGTAATATGAGTTTTTATGAAAACATTATCAAGTATTACTCAGACAAAATCTTTTAGAGATTTCAAATCTTTAGTATAATTATTAATGATCTTACCATGCCATCCTCAGTCATCAGTATGATTCAGCCACTGTCACTCATGAGCTAAACTATTTCATTATTCTTGTAACTTGTCTGCTAGTATCTTCACTTCACTGAAATACCAGTGTTCCACAAAGAAGACAGAGTGATTCTCTGGTCAAAACCTGAATGGTGTCTCATCTCACTGTGACCTGTACTCATCTGCTACTCCATTGTTCCAATCACAAGGTCTCCCTTACTTTCCTCAAGTGCCCAGCTTCTTGGTATTTAGTATTTTATACTGACCATCACTCTTCTTTGAAGCAGCTTTCCCTGAGTATCTTCATGTCTTATTTCTTTGCTTTTCTTCACTTCTCTGCTTTAATATCCCCGTATGCATGATAATTTCATTTATCACCACATATGACATATCAGCAACTCCCATCTTAAACCTGGCCCTTCTTTTAACCTACCTGCTTTTTTTTCTTTCATTGTTTATTGGTACACTTAAGGTATAAAATACAGTTACATTCCTTGTTGGGATCTTGAACCTTTACATGGTGTATCTTAGTTCTTAATTTTTCCCCATTTCCCTGCCCTCCCTTCACCCCCTCCACCCTTCCCTATTTACAAAGACTTTTTCCATTTTTTCCTTTTCTCATATTTTTTTCTTTTCCCTTCTTTCCTTTCCCCTACCCTTCTCACTTCCCGTACTCCTTTAGACCTTTACTACCTATTTCACATTATCAATTATACCATTTGAACCTTATTTATACTTTTATATTTATATTTTTATTTTATATTTTATACTTTTTTTTAGTTTTTCACACCAGAGAAACTATTCAGTATTTACACATGTGTGTCCTATTTGTTTCACTTAAGAGTATGGCCTCAATGTGCATCCATTTAGCTATAAATGTCTCTAATTTCTCATTCTTTATGTCTGAGTAGTACTTCATTTTATTGAAAAAACCACATTTTCTTTATCCAGGCTCCAGTTGATGGGGATCTGGGCTGTTTCCAAGTTTTAGCTATTACAAACTGTGCCGCTATAAACATGGGTGCACATATATCGCTCTGGTATGATTCTTTTAATTCTTTTGGAAAGATTTCTAGCAGAGGGATAGCTGGGTCAAATGGGACCTCTAATTCTAGTTTTTTGAGTTATCTCCAAATTGTTTTCCATATTGATTGCATCAATCTGCACTCCCACTAACAATGGAGAAGAGTTCCTTTCTCCCCTCAGCCCCGCCAACTTTTGCTATTGGTTGATTTCTTCATAGCAGCCATTCTCTCTGGGGTGAGGTGGAATCTCAGTGTTGTTTTCATTCACATCTCTTGAATGATCAGTGATGTTGGACATTTTTTCATGTATTTATTTGCTGTTTTTACTAGTTTGTCTGTGAAATGTCTGTTCATTTCAGATGCCCATTTTTGAATCAGGTCTTTATATTTGGGGGGTCTGATTTTTTTTTTTTGAGTTCTTTATATATTCCATATAGTAGATCTTTGCCTAAGTAACAGCTGGTAAATTTTTTCCCCCACATTGTAGGTTGTCTCTTAGCTCTGTTGGGGGCTTCTCTTGTAGTGCAGAAGCTTTTTAATAAGATGAGATCCCAGTTGTTGATTCTTTGTGGTAGTTTATGGGCAACTGAGGTCTTCTTCATAAAGTTTTTTCCTATTCCAATGTCTTCAAGAGTTCTACTTAACTTATCTTCCAGTAAATTTAGTGTTTCTGTTTAAATATTTAGATCTTTAATGCACTTTGATCTTAGTTTAGTGCATGGTGATAGATATGGGTCTAGTTTTAATCTTTGGCACGTTAAAATCCAGTTTTTCCAATACCATTTATTAAATAGGCTATCTTTCCTCCAGTGAGTATGGTTGGATCCTTTTTCAAAATGAGATAGCTGAGTATGTGTGGAGTTGTTTCTGTATCTTCTAATCTGTTCCACTGGTCCTCAGGTCTGTTTCTTTGCCAGTACCATGCTGGGGTTTTTTGTTGTTGTTGTTGTTGTTGTTGTTGTTTTTTCTTAATCACAGTGGCTTTGTAGTATAGTTTGAAGCTGGGGATTGTGATACCCCCTGTCATGCCTCTGTTGTGTAGAACTGCTTTCGCTGTTCTAGGTCTCTTCTGGTTCCAAGTGAATTTTTGGATTGTTTTCTCTAGTTCTGTAAAATATACTGTTGGGATTTCAATCGGGATTGCATTGAATCTGTACAGCAGTTTTGGAAGTATGGCCATTTTCACTATGTTATGCACTCATTCCCACTGTGTGTGTGTGTGTGTGTGTGTGTGTGTGTATTACATATACATTTATGTGTGTATTTATGCAAACAAGCTATACATAGTGCATGTGCATAGATATATATATATATGTACCCTTCATAAAAGCAGGAACATTTTGTTCCTGGTAATTACTGGAGGCTGAATAAATCTTTGAGTGCATGAAGACACAGCCAAATTTGATTGTTTTGTCCCTCTCACTTCTCTACTCTCCAAGAGCTAGTTTGTATTTTGTTTGGTTGGTTTGTTGGTGGTGGCGTTTTGTGTCTCTCAGCATCATGAAAACTCAAAGGTCTCCTGCATCCAGAACAAGCTTGGCATACCTTGTAGGGTCCATCGGGTAGGAGCAGTAGCTACCCTACACTGTATCATTGGAGCCCATTTTGTACTTGTTTGATTGGCATTGTAGACCCATTTAAAGAGATTATTGGCATACATGTTTCAGTATCTGTTGTGCTGGTAAATATTTGAATCATGCTATGCAACCTCCATTTTCTGCCTTATTTGGTTTTAATTGGACTTTTATATAATTCTGTTTTACGTCCTATCTTATAGATCAATTATATTTCTTTTTAAAAATCTTAGATTGCCTTGGAGATTATAATATAACGTTCCTTCAAAAACTAATCTAAATTTAACTTCCATTATGGTGCTTTATAAATAGTAAAATAATTCTAGCATATTCCCATTTCCCCCTCTCATTCTTCATGACATTTCTGAGTCCTTTTGCCCTGTTGCATGATTCATTATTCTTATAGCACTGAACTTTCTAGTATTTTTATTGATTCTTTCATAGCTTCCATCTTTCTGTATGTGTTACTGATCCATTCTTTTTTGTTGACTGCTTCTTCTATTAGAGCTTTTTCCATATACACCATATATCAATCTCTGAAAACTTCTAACTCATAACCATGCTGAGTTTAGTCCTGTGATTGTTTTTTCCCTTAAGATTGAAGTTTTTGTTTCTTTTCTATCTTGATTTGTAATTTTTTATTGTAAACTGGATATTTTATTATGAGTAATATGAACTTAGGTAAATAAGCCTTTAGTGAATTAGAATAAGTGTAAATTTAGATTAATATGTCTAACAACTTGACTGTTTAATATTTACTGTAGTGGTGAGCAGCAGAGCCTTCAAACTCCAGTAGTGTCCTTGATTTTGTCTCTTGATTAGGCTTTCCCAGTTACTTCTCCTCGGAGAGAATCAATGTTTTGAAGCTCCTTAGCTACAACCCAGGTATTATGCAGGAGCCCCATTAGTGTGGTGGTAATGTATGAAAGAGGAAGAGTCTTCTTAATTCTTCCAGTTCTCAGTTTCTTAATAGGCCATTGTCTTGGGGTCTTTGACAACTGCAAATGATTCTCCAGACCTATAGCTTTTCCCCTAAACTTTACCTAATCCCTTCCCTGGCATCGGCATTGTAGCGGCCATCGACTTTGCTGCCACTGCTGCAATCCTGCTGTTCTGCTGTCCTCCTGTTTCTGCAGTGGCCCTTGATGCTTGCAGGATGTATTTCTTCCTTTCTTACCTTTCCTTCACTTTTTCCTTTCCCTCCTTTACTTCACTTTTTTCACCTTTCCTTTTCTTACTTTATGCGGAATCTTCCTTTACTTTGAATAAAAGTTGAGTTTAATTGTTCTCCGGTTGTCCTGGTCACTTCTTTGGGCAGGACAAAAAGAGGTTATAATCTTCCCACACCTGCCATCCAGCAGCACTAGCACCACAAAAAGTAAAAATATGAAGAATAATTATATGGTGGTTGGTCTGAACAACTAGAAAAATAGAACTGATATTTAGGGAGGGCAGGGCACCTCCAAGAAAAGTAGTAGACATAGGGGAGAAAATCAAAAGTTCTCATTTAGACATATTTAATTTGATATATATCAAAAAAGAATTACTAATATTTTATTTTCTTTTTTTCCTTAAATTCTTTTATTGGTACATTTTAGGTATACAATACGTTTGCATTTATCATTGGGTGCAAGATACATGATGTATCTTGGTTCTTATTTTTTTCCCCATTACCTATGTGACCTTCACCCCCTCCACCCTTCCCTATTTACCTAGATTTCATTTCAATTTTTTTTCTTTTCTCATAATTTTTCCTTTCCCTTCTTTCCTTTCCCCTTCCCCTTAATATTTCATATTTCAAGAGAGCATATTGGTATATGTAATTGGAATTCAAATATTTAATTGTAACAAAATGTTAACTTACTAAATAATGATAGCAATTAAGAAAGTATAGAATAAATCTAGAATAAGTGTGGAGAGGACTAGCAGACAGCTTTTAAAATTCCAGACACATATGATATTAATATGGCTAAAATGGTAATAAGAACTAGTAGGAAAAGATAAACGATAAACTATTTCATATATTTTGCTAGGGCAACTGGTTATTCATATTGAAAAAAAAAACTTTCATGTACAGTAATTAACACCAGAATGTTAAAAGTATGTATATAGTGTTATATAAAATTTAAAAATATTTATAAGAAATGTGAAATAAACCAAAAAGGAAAAGAAATATTTGACTACCTTTAAAATAACTTTTGGCTTTAAAATAAACTACCATAAACAAAATAAAAATATAAATTACATAAATAATTTAAAAGTTATCAGATGTCCATTAATCCTTCTAAAATGAAAAAGTAAAACTCCAGTATGATGAAAAATAAGCTAAAGATTTGAGCTAATAATTAGCAGAAGAGAAATACCTAGTAGCGTGTGTGTATTTGAAAAATATATAGAGAAAGAAGGTGCTTAATATCATTAATAATGAGCTAAATGTACATTAAAGCTTTAATCCAATATTATTTGTTGGTGATGATAATGAACAAAACCAAATCAAACTTTGAGAGTAAATCCTGTCATCTGCAAGCATAGTTAGCCATATCTCAAGAGATTTGAAGATCTTAAGAAATAAATTTTGCTGTATAATATATTAATAAGTAAATAATAGATATGTAAATTAAGCTGATCACAGCACTGTTTACTAAAAAAAATTAAAATCTTACGTGGTAATCAACAAAAATTGATGAATTATTTTGAATTCATATGTAGAGTTTATATTCATTGGTAAAAATGGACAAATACAATGCCTTGGGTTATAACAAATTTAAATATTAAAATTTTTTCATAAAAGAATTTGTAAGAAGATTCAGTATCATGAAACCTTGTTAAGAGCTATAAAATATGTGTGATCATGTACATACACAGTAAAAGTATTTTTTAAAAAACTTATTCCAGGTAACAGTAAATATCAAATCCAATGTGGATTTTACTTTTGAGAAAAGAAGAAATGGGATAAAATTTTCAAATTTCCTTGTAATATTTTATTCTTAAGCTGTTTGTTGGGTAAATAACTCTAGAACCCCTATTGTTTTGGATTTATAATTCTAAAATTTGTCAATTTCTATAGATTTTGAGTACTTGAAATATGGATGGACATATTATGTTTATATTGTTTTATCTCTTTACCCTATTAAAAAGGTATGAAACAGCTGTAAAAATTATTTTCATTGGTACATATTTATACACATTTATGAGTATGGTGTAATTTGATAAGTGCACACATAATATGTAATGATCAAATCTGATATAGTTCATACTTTTTTACTGACATATTTTATGACTATGTTAATACAAAAACTGAAAATAATCTATACTGTTTTTTTTAAATGTATTTTTTAAAATACTAGACTATTTATCTAAGAAGTATAGCTATTCTTCTTGTTTTTCCTTTGCCTGTAAAATAATTTATGTTTAAATTGATAATGGAATGATAGGAAAGATGACAGAAGCCCTGGATTTTCTAGGATTTGTTGTCTTATTTCTTCAGGATTCTAGTCTGTTGGCACATATGTTATCTTTGTGTTATGATAATATAAAGAACGTTAAAAGAATGTTTGACAGTTGGTGCCATTTCTTAGTTCAATGAGCTACAAGTAAATATTTTCTGATAAGCAGAAAATGCATCTATTTTTGCTCACAGTAACATCTCTGATCTGTAACACAGATTCTGGAATATGGTAAAATCCCAACAACTGTTCATTGGAATAAAACATAGCATGAATAAACACACAAATAGAAGTGCACAAATTACATAAATTGCAATGAAATTATTAAACCTAATAATAATCTACTTAATTTTATATTTCATTATGGTTCTCATATTTTAAACATACAGTGATATCTCAGTTGTTGAACAGCTTCAAGCTCCAAGTTTCCACTACTCAAACACAAGTTTTGAAAAAATCTGGGTGTTTGTAACGAACAGTTGAATTGAAAATCTGACTTGAAAAAACCTATCTGGGCTGAATGAGTCATGTGTCACATCTCACTGTGGACACAATGAAGTGCTGCTTTATTTAGTTAAGCATCTCTCTCTCCCAGGAAAATTTTCAGTGAGAAAAGTTTTCTAAAAATATCAAGAGAAAAGACTTCAGGAAGTGCACTGCCAACAGTCATTATAGAAGGAGACTCTTCTTCCAAAAAATGACATTTCTCCTCCTACTACAATTTCTCTCTAGCTTCCAGCATGGCAGGAAGCCTCCAAGTCAAGGTAAAGTACCTGTAAAATAATTATTAAAAATTTATTTATTGTACTATGTTTTCACATTTAATGTACTGCATGTATTGTGTTTAGATGGTTTAGGGAGTATTTCCACAATTAAAGGCTGTTAATTTTGTGTAAAGTTCTGAAAAAAATGAATTTATAAGTGGGATTTTTGTGCCTCAAAACCAATTATTTGGTTTTCCATTATTTCTTATGGGAAAAATACATTCAGTTCTTGAAATTTTTGGTGTTCAAACATGAATTCGGAATGAATTGAGTTCAACAGACAGGGTATCCATGTATATTTTATATGTAGTAACTACAAATATTGGAGATAAATTGAATGTTTATAAATCAAAAGCACACCTGTGGGTAATATTTTATTTTAATAGCCATAATAGTAAAAAGTACTATTTGTATTAAGTGGTTCTTTTAGAATTTTTAAAGTAAAATCTAGTTATTAAAATAGCTGTATCTGATTGTTATTTTTTCAGCTGAAGAAATTGAATCCATAAGTCAATCATCAAACTTTGGGCTTGGTTATCCTGTCTCCCAGTCTAAAAGTTTGTAAATTTGCCATAAGACTCAATTTTCTCATGTCATTTTCTAAATGCTTTAGCAATATGTAAACAAACAAAGAATGTGAGTTGAAAGGAAACCTAAAATTATCAGATAACATGTATATTTGTCAGAGTCTATGACTAGGCTAAAGTCTATATTGATCATTATATTTAATTATAACAACAACTTGAAAAGTTAGCAATTATGCTCATGTCACTAAGAAGTAGGAGGACATGAAGAATTAGAATTAGAAGAAGGAAAAGGAGAAAAGAAGAGAAAAGGAAGAAGAAAAAGAAGAAATGCTTGAGGTTTAGTGAGGCTGCTACCTACAAAATGTTGAATGGTTACAAAGTAATAAAGCTGAGATTTGCACCCACAGGTAGTGTGTTTTTGAGCCCACACTATGACCTTCTGCCTACAATAAATGAGAAAGAGAAACTAGGTGAAAGAATTCAGAATGAGTGTACTACACTACATTGATTTCATCCTTTAACTTTGTGTTATGCTTTAGATTGAAAATATCCCCCAAAAGTCTCATGTGTTCAGAGGTAGGGCTTTGGGAAAGTGATTGGATTATATGGTAGTATGCTCATTAGCAGCTTAATCCATTAATGAGATCTTAGTTGAATGTATGGTTAGGAGGTGGGGCCTGGTTAGAGGTGGGTCACTGGTGGGAGACCTGGAAGAGTGTATTCTTATCCCTAGCTCCACCCTTTTCTCTCTGCTTTCTGTTTTTTATGGGTTGGGCAGCTTTCCTTCACCATGCCTTTTCACCATGCTATTTCTGCTTTGGAGCCAGTGATGCATGTACTGAAACTGTGACTAAAAATAAACCTCAACTCCTTTAAGTTTTGTGCTTGGAATTTGTCTCTTCAGCAAAAAAATGATTATTACAGAAAAGTAATATTGCCAAAGTGGAGTCATTGTTGTGACTGTCCCTGACCATGTGGATCAGAAGCCTTTGGAACTGGGTTCCAGAAGGAGTTTGGGAAGTTTTGCCAATATGGACTAGAAAAGCCCTAAAACACTGTAAGCAGAGCTTGATGGGCAATTCTGGTCAGAGCTCAGAAGACAAGAATGCTAATATGAATAAAAACAGTAAAGGTCAGACTCATGAGGTTTTAGCTGATAACAAGTATTCCATTGGAATCTGACCCAGAGGCCATGGTGTGTTTCATTCTGGCAAAGAATTTGTCACATTATTTCTGTGCCCTAAAACTTTGTGTGAACCTGAATTTATAGCAATTAATGTGGCAGAAAAAATTTCAAGACTGGGCAAATTTCAAGCAGTGGCAGGGTTACTGCTGGGTTCTTATAGCCAGAACTACAGTGAGAATCATAAGTAGAGAGCAGAGCTAAAAGATGTAAAAAAATATGCAGGTTAGCCAGAAAAGAAACACCAGTAAAATTTAGGCCAACCAGAGTGCATTTGCTGAGAAGATTAGTGCCATTAAAACTAAGACAAGTACATTACATTAGGACAAAAGAAAACAGGGCTTTGGGACAGCTCAGGAATTGCCCAGACTCCATGCGTCATATGCCCAATTGTGTAAAAGGGTAAATTGCTTTGAAGGATCTTTCTTTGAAAAGACAGCCCCAGGTTCCTCTGGTTATTCAGGTCTGTCTAGGGAAGATTATCCCTAAGTTCAACCATTTAGGCACTGAGAGACTACTATAGGCATGGGACAAAGGGACCTGGCTACTGCTCAAGGTGGGACACACCTTGGTGTCATCCATGTCATGTTGGTTCTAGAGGCATAAAGAATGGAAGAGTTACTGGGTGATGGAGGCTTCCACCCAGATTTCAAAGGAAAGATACCCCAGGAAGGATAGGTAATATGTCCCTGAGAGGGCAGGGTATGAAGCTAAAAGAGTGGACCCAAAAGTGCAGTGGAGAATTGGGAGATACCAGAAACACAAAATCAGCTACAGACAGTGAGGAGAGCGAGTCCAAAAGAGAGGCCATGTGGACTATAAGCCAGAAAGTTACTAGGACAGATTGCCAAAGTCCCATAGAAGTTATATCTAACAAAAATATGTTCCAGGTTTTTGGAGGGTTTTTTGGTACCAGGGATCAAACTCGGGTCCTTGTGCTTGCATAGCGGGTGGCAAAACCACTGAGCTAAATCCCTGGCCCCTGTTCCAGGTGTTTTGAGCTACAGCTTGTGATGTTTTTTCCTGCTGTTTTTCAGTCTTTCTTTGGTACAATTACTTTGTATCTCACTCTTCCTCTCCTTTGGAATTGGAATGATTATTTTGTGTCATTGCATGTTGGAAGAACTTCACTTTGTTTCTTATTTTTATAGGAGCTCTCAACTAAGAGTTTGCCTTGAGTCTCAGAGAACATTTTGGACATGGATTCTTCTGTAATGCTGAAACTGTTAGCATTTTGGTGACTCTTAGAGATGAACTAAATGTATTTTGCAAAATAATATAAACATGGTCATTTTGGGGGTCAGAGGTGGAATCCTGCAGTTAAATCTAAAATATTTTCATATGTCTTATGTTTTCAAAGGTGGGGCATTTGAAAGATGATTGACTCTTGAGGGTTTTAAACTCATCAGGCCATTATGAGATCTCAGCTAAATGTACTATTAGGAGGGGGACCTAGTTAAATGTGAGTCACTGGTGACACATTCTGAAAGAGTGTGCTCTTGTTCCTTGCTCCTCACTTCTTTCTTTTTTCTCTGCTTTCTGGTTTCTATGGGTTGAATAGCTTTCCTCTGCTATACCTCTCCACCTTGCCATTCCTTTCTCCCTTGAAGCCAAAGTAAGAATTTTTTCAAATGAGAAGGGTAACAAGAAATGGGGGGAGGGAAGAGAAGGAAGGGAAAAGGGGTTGAAAGGAAAAACAGTTAAAGAAATAAAATATAGAGTTTTTGTAAGTGAGGAGAGGAAGAAGTGTTGGAGTGAGGGGAAAGGAAGGAGACAGAAAAAAAGAATCAAGATGTATAAATCCTCCATGATGAATGTGATCATTATGTATTGCAAACATGTACTAAGACAAAATTTTAAAAAATGAATAAATGGTTACAATTGTGAGATTTTAGATTCATTATAAGTAAAATAGTTTAAATTGCTATTATTATTAGAAGTCTTTAAAAACTCTTGGTAATAATCTCATCAGCCTGCCATATCAAAACACTATAAACTTGTGACTTAAACAACAAGAATTTATTTTCAGCCTTCTGTAGACTGAGAAGTCGAAGATCAAGTCACTAGCTGAAGTAGATTTTAGTGAAGTCTTGACTTTTGATTTGCAGCTGATCATCTTCTGTATGTGTCCTTCCATGGAATGGGGAGGAAGATGGGGAGAGGGGAGGTGTTAATATGTGCAAAGAACACAGGCAAATAATAATTTCTTTTGATGAGAGCCAGACCCTGCATATGTTGTCTGGAAAAATAAATTTCTTTTAAATAAAATCTACTCAATGACTATTCCTTGGCTAGATCACCCTTAACTGATGTCAATGTTTCTTTACTACCTACTCCACTATCTGTCATTACCACCAGGTTGATAACCAGAATTATATCCCAACAGATGAATCTTAGATAATATAAAGCCTGCTCAAATGGTACATAGTAACTGAAAGTCCTACATTTGTTTTCTGACCTGAGATATAAGCTGTTATGAGAGAAAAGAACAAAAGTCTTAGAGGTGCTCCCATGATCCAAGGAATGACCAACAGCACTACCATGCCCCTTAAGAAAAAGAGGTGATTAATCCCATTTCCAAAATCTTCAAATATCCAGGGTTATATTTCCTACCATATCTCGATTCTAAATTGCTTGTTTGGTCACAGCAGAAACCAGATGGATCAGAGAGAATGATGGGGAAATCACTGCAAATTCAATCAGATGGTTTTTTGTCAGTTGTCGCTGGTTTTGTGGAAGTGTTTTCTGTATTCTAGCACATCAACACAGCCTCTGGCACCTGGTGTCCAGCTCCTGAACTAGCAAATGCTTTTCTTCTATTGTTTACAATAGAGAAACCAGAAGCATTTTCCTTCTGAAAGGGAGAAGGCTGCACCTAAACTGAACAGCATCAGAACTGTTTCAACCCTTTGGCTCTCAGTCATAATAATGTTCAGAAATATCTTGGTAAGTTTAAAATACCACTGAAGCTCAATTATTTTTAAAAATACAACATTCAGTTATTTGGACTCAGTGATTAAGAAGCAGCAAGTACTTCCTTAGATGCCTTAAAAAACATAGGTGAAGAGTGATAAGATAAATCATCCTCAGTATTAGAGACTCACCTTGCTGGTGACATTTCTAGGTATCCACTGGCTTTGAACACATCAGCATATCTCTCAAAGACAAGAGCTAAATTAGTGCTGTACATCGTACCCTATTTACCAACTGACTCAGGAGGGAACATAATAAAGGACTCTATGTCTAGAAGTGTAAGCTTCTCTAACAGTTGGCCGAGATGTCACCATATATGGAGTTAGTATGGAGCTGAAGGAGTCACTTTCTTCCTTCTATTTAATTTTAAACAGTACCCTATTTAATTCTAAACAGTACCTTCTTCCATTGTCCTTAGAGAAATAGAAAATAAAGTAACAAAAACCCAGAAGATCTCTGATGCTCTAAGTGAGACCACATATATGATGACTCTCCTAGCCTGATCTTTGCTCACTTTTACCTTACTCCCACCTCATTACAGGTTAGGAAATATGTACTACATGTCATAAGTATAATTAAGATCAGAGTGAATTCTGACACAACTGTGCATGTTCAGAACTCTTAACATGACTCATACCCTTGTCAATCATTCCTGTGAATCATACCTAGAGATGCAAGGGGAGACACACCTTTAAATTCTGAAAGCCTGATTTATCTGTGCTTTTTGTTTTTCTCTTGCCGTTGCTACCGTCATGTGTTTTGGCTTGTGTGCAGTGCTTTTGTGTCACCCAAGCATCTTTTTTCACTCTGTGTCCTATCTTTTGTTGGTATGGAATTCCTGTGGTCTTCAATAAATGTAGTTTCTTGGCTACTTACTATTGAGCGTACACTTGGCAATTCTTTCCTCACTCTACACAAGAGACAGGACTATTATTGGCCTGTTCCATGGCAACAGAAAGAAACTGACAGTGACTGGTGACAGATATGTAATATAGAACATCTGGAAAGTCCCAATTGTCTTAATAGAATAATAAGTTACAGACCCCTAGGGTGTTAAAGTGAGGCTATGCCCTCCTTCTGTTTGAGAACTTTTACTTAGCTTGTTACAAAGCACTGGTGGAGACTGAACAGCTGACCATAACTTACCAAGAAGCAATGATACTTACGTCAGGTCAGGTCCTTTGAGCTGTAGCTGCCAAGGCAAAATTTAAAATGCAGATTTTCTTTTTTTAAAAAAGAACCACTTGTAATGTGCAGAGAGACAAGGGAGCAGGAGTAACCAGAGAGAAAGCTTTCAGATGACAATGACATTAACAGTGTAATAACTCTGAAGGCAGAGAAGAAAGAGAAGAGAGGAAGATAAGTGATAAGCCCAAATTGCAGTGAAGCTTTGAAGGAGATCTTTACATGATGTTGGGAGGCTTTTGGCTCACATTCACCACTAGCATCTAGCATTTGTCAGAAATATCTCAAAGCTATTACTTTTGTTATACCCAGGCACTGTAGGGAGCAGCCCAGGAAGAGCTTGGCCTTGATGCCAACCCTTTATTACATCCCAAATGTGTGGTCACCAAAGGCTGTCAATCCACTGCAAGCTTCACAGGAGCATGCCCCGGAGCCAGACCTGAGGGCTTCACCCTCGTGCTTGCCATGCTACCCAACGTTCCTTCCATAAGCTGGCTGCTATGTGACGTACAAAAAATGTGTGCTCCATTATCACCTGGGAAGAGTCATGATGAAAGGTACAAGTAAAGTTGAAGAGTCAGAAGCTCAGATGCTCATGGCATGTGCTTATCTGGTTTCACTATTTTCCTTTCATTCAACATAAATGAACCTTTGAGGAGATTCATCTATAATCTGATAATGGGCAACTAAATGAACTGCACAGTAAATTGGTACCAACTGAAATTGGATGACCACATAATTCCAGTCTCATTCTGATTGTTCTTGTAACACATTGATGAAAGTAACCATGGACAGAACTTTGAATAACACTCTGATCTATTTCGTAAGGAGAAAGAAAAGGCCTGAAGTCTGAATTTACTTCAATGTATGAGCTAAATGTTTAGTAAACTTGATGAGGACTTAAAAAAAGATTGCAAAACTATTGAAAAAGACTTCTAGAATAAACATATATATCTTGAAAGGGAAATGTATAAAATATTTGCATCCTACAATAAAACTACTAGAAGATATTTACAAAGGCAAAAGAAAAGAGGGAAGGAAAGAAAGGAAGAAAGGAAGGAAGGGAAAGAAGGAAGGAGAGGAGAGAATAAGGAAGGAAAAAGGTAGAAAGGAAAAAAGAAGGATAAAAGAAAGGCTCTCTTTTTTTAATGTGGAAAAATATATATTAGTGAATGTCAACCAACTTCTTTCCCTGGTTTTCCAGGTGTTTTGCCAATAGGCCTTGGAATAAAATGGTCATGTTTTCAGGGATGAAAGTTCTCTATATATTTTTTATTTAATTTTATTTTTTTCATTAAGTCTATTGGTACATTTTAGGTATACAATACAGTTACATTCATCATTGGGATCTCGTACCTGTACATGATGTATCTTGGTTCTTATTTTTTCCCCCTTCCCCTCCCCTCCCTTCACCCCCTCCTCCCTTCCCTATTTACAAAGATTTTGTTTCCATTTTTTCCTTTTCTTGTACTTTTTCTTTTCCCTAGACCTTTTCTTCCTATTTCACAATATCAATTATACATTTTGATCCTTATTTACACTTTTAGTTTTTCACACTAGAGAAACTATTCAGTATTTACACATGTGTGTCCTATTTATTTCACTTAAAATTTACATTGTCTTCACAATGCCAAACTTCACTTTAGCTGGCCTAGAAAGTGCTGCTACTGAATTCACTACCTCCCACAGAAGAAGCCTACACTGTGTTTCTTCATGAGAAGACCAATCAAGGGCCATGGCAGGTTTTGGCCTATATCATTTCACCTTGTGAAGGTTGGGCTGGATATAGTTAGTATAGGTAGCACAATGGGAGCTAGGAGACCACTGTTACTCCATCCACCTGAATTTGGGCAATACCCCAGGGCCAATCCTCCTTCCTAAGAGAAGAAGAAAATAAAAATAATGAAAAACTAGGAAATCTCTAAAGCTCCAGGCAACAGCACATGCTTGTTGGATTTCACAGCCTGATCTGCAATTATCTTTTCCCCACTCAAACCTCCTTAAAGGTTTATACATATGAACTGCATCTCATGTATTTGTCTTAATCACAGTGCATTCTGGGACAGGCATGCATACTATGCTCCTGAGATGACTCAGCACTCTGTCAATCTTTTCTGTCAGGCTTATCCAGAGACCTAAGAAGAGGCACCTGGAGTGGGGTGCACAACTTTTAAAATCCAAGAGACTCATTGTCTCTGTGTTTTTCATTTCCCTGTCATCCTGGTACTGCTTTTCTCTTAGTGCCACCTTTTTGTTTCTGTTGTTGCCAACTTACCCCAAGCACCCATTCCTATTGCCTTCGATAAATTTAGCTGCTTTTGCCATTGGATGTATACTTGGCAATTCTTCGCTCACTGTACACAAGAACTCTATCTCCTGGGTCCATCACATGATATCACTGTGACAATTACTTCTAACTAATAAATTTGTTATGTAAATTCATGTGGTCAGTTTGCATGGCATAATGTTGCTATTATGTTGCAAAAAAGACTCTGGTTGCTGTCTTACCCCCTGAACCTAGGAGAAAGAATCTCAAATTTGCCTCATTGTTAATAGTTATATGCAGCGATTACATGATGAGGGATTAATATCTCTCATTAGGAGCCAGCTGGAACCTAAGTCTTACAAAAAGTTTCAAGCATGAGTTTGGGAACAGATTTTTCCTTATCTGAGCATTGCTATAAATTTTACCCCAAATGACATTTTGATTGCAACCTTATGAGTGACCCTGAGTCAGAATTCACTCAGTTAATTCATACTCAAGTTCTTCACCCACAGAAACTCTAAGCTAATAATGTAACTTCAGCTACTAAGTCTTGGTCAAATTTGGTAGATTTCAGTGGAAAATTGATATAGATTCTGGTACTGGAAATGGAGTGTGCTGCCATATCAAATATCTTATTAGAGACGCTCCTTGTCTTGTCCTGATAAACCCATTGTTGCTTAACAATACCAAAAGTTTCATTAAGTTACATTTGCATAAAATGAATTTAATATCCTTAATAGCACAGAACACTGCAGTGTGTTGGTTGTTTACTCTCATGGTCACATGACTGACTGGAAGCTAAGGCCACTGTATCAGTCAGTGCTCACTAAAGAAACAGATTTATTGTAAGATGTATAAATATATAAGAATTTATGAAGTAAGTTTACAATGGCTGCCTGCAGAGTCACGTGTGGAAGTGTAAAAGGGTTGTCTGTACAATGGAGATCTGAAGGATCCAGGCAAAGGTTGAAGGCCTAGCATTCACTGTAGTATCCAGTGCAAATCTGTATCAGGATGCAGTGGAAGGCTAAGAAGGTCTTTGCTGGAAGGTGAAAGGTCTGCACTGGAGGCCAGGAGACAAACTCCAAGGTGAAGGTAAAGAATAAGTTTCCCCTGAAGAAACAGAAGCAATTCTTCCTTCTTTCTTCCCCCTTTTTATTCAATTCAAGCTATAAACCTATCAGCTCATTTCAGGCACCCTCAAGTTAGGTCTTCTGTCTTCAGTAAACCATTCAGCCACACCCAGAACTATGCTAATACAATTAGTTGGGTATTTTTTACTCAAGTTGACACAAACAGTAAACTATTATTTTGCCATTGTCCTATATCATGAGTAAGTGTTGTGCCATGTATCATTAGCCTAGAAAAAAGACTAAAATTCAAAGTATAGCTTCTAATGAAAACATATTGCTTTTGCACCATCATGAGATTGTAATATCATAACCGCTATAATTTAGATACCATCTGTATCTGAGAATGGCTAAGGAATTTTGAGGACAGTTATAGTCATTTTATTTGCTTTGGGTTTGGGAGACAGGTTCACCTGAAGCCTGCTAATAGTGCTGCTGGTGATTTTAGAAGTTCGTCCTTTATTTACTGAGGCTGGGCTTCAGCCCTGGCTGACACTGGATACAAACCTTGTGAGAAACTTGAATGAAAGACATACAGATGTATGATCCACAGAAAATGTGAAATGAGAAATATTTGTTATTTAAACTGATTAGTGTTGAACTAGTTTTTATGGCACAATAGGTTAATAATACCTCTTTTTATAGAGACAGAGATCTTGGTCATTCCCAGGAATTCTGTCTTTCCTGTCTTTAGCATTTATTTTAGTATTATCACTCATACTGAATGCCTCATCCACCTTCTTGATATTCTGAAAACATTGCTTCCAACAGAGGTTATATTTTGTATTAGAAGATTTATTTCTTGTATTATTCACTGTATTATTTCATTGTATTGTATTATTCTTGTATTAGCCACTTTTCTGTCACTGAGAGAAAATACTTGATGCCCACAATTTAAAAGAGAAGAGGTGTATTTTTGCTCATGGTATTAGTCCATGGTCACTGGCTCCAAGGCCAAATAAACATGATGGAAACTCCTAACAGAGGACTGCTGTTCATCCCGTGGGAGCTAGGAAGTGGAAAGTGAATGGAAGATCTAGGGACAACAATACACACACCCTTTCAGGTCACATCCCTGGTGACTCATCTCCAGCCAGGCTCCAATTTCTAAGAGCACATTCAGTATCTGAGCTCATTAACAAATGAATCCATTGATGAGTACTGCACCCACATGACCCAGACACCTTCGAAATACAAGAAATTTTGGAGACACTTTCTCAACCATAGCATTCACTGAATCCCATGGACCTTGCATGTTTCCAGTTATCCAGAGACAGCTGACCTGATAGAATTTGGCTCACTTTTCATATCAGCTTGAGAAGAAAACCATGTGCCATTGGGGTAATGGTTCTATTGAATACTTTATGTGGTTAAAATATATACCTGGTATTTTGTTCTTTCTTTCCTACTAGCGCACAGATCTTGGGGAAAAGGGTAAAACAGATTCTCTCATTATTACTTGTTTTATGAAGTCTAGGCTCAATTACTTGGAGTTTCCATTGCTCAAATATTATTATTTTTTTTAATCAAACCATAGTGATAGTTTTGCTGAAGTTTGAAACTGCTCCCTTGTGGAATTGTGCTCCACATATGACTGACCCAATAGCAGAGAAGGAGGTCACTGTATTGCCTGTGATGAGTAATCCTAATTATCAGGGGGAAATTAGGTTGCTGCTGTGCAGGAAGAGAAAAAGAGGACTTTGCCTAGATCCCTATGGGATTCACCATGGCTCTTTTTATTACTCTCTTGGTTCAGGGTCCATGTCAGGAAATAGATTTATAAATTTAAGTAGAGTGTATTGCTTTGTAATTTAAATTTGCATACATAGCCAGTTAAGACTACTTTAAAGAAAATTTAAGTACTCCATCCTGGATTGGGGGAAGAGGTCCAGCATCTTTCCTTTAGGAATGTACCACTGTCCTACATGTTTCCTACTGTTATTGAAATCTCAGTTCTAATAAGTTATTTTGAAGTTGAAAAAATTTTTCAAAGTGACTAAAACTTTTCTTCCTTCACAGTTCACTACGACTTGCTATAGTTTCACTCAAACCTGAAAATTTTAAAGACTATTTGTTCAGAACTTCTCCCAGAAAAGTGATCTTGTTAGGGCTTGTTCTCGAGCTCATGTGGGGGCTCTATCAAAGTTTCATTGGTTTTAAGGAGTATGATCACTGTCTTAATCCATTTGTACTGCTACAAAAAAGTGCCACAGACTAAATTATGAAGAGTAGACATTAATTTCTTATAGTCCTGGAAGCTGGGGAGTTTATGATCAAGTTGTCAGCATGAAAGGTGTCTGGTTAAAGTTACTCCTTGCTTTCAGAATGAGCCTTGAGTCTGCATCCCTTGGAGGGGAGGAATGGTGTCCTCACGTGGAAGAATGGGGTGGGGCAGAAGAGAGCACTGACTTCAACCACAAAGCCTTTTAGAAGGGTTCTGCTCACCTTTTAAGGCCACATCATTAACATTATTGCATTGGATGTTAATGTTGCTTCAGCGATCAAGTGCCAGCATGAATTTTAGAGGGGGGGCCATCATCAAAACCCTATTAATTATTCCATCTAATTCTATCTCCGCCATGTTCCAGGTTTGTGTTGTGAGGGGTGCTATAAGGACAACTTAGCTCTTTCCTAGCTTAGTTCTTAGCTGTGCTTCTTCAGCCCTCATGTATTTGTTTGCTGTGACACACCCATTCATAAGAGTAGGCAATCTCTTTGCACCTATAACTTCTTTCCTCATGAAAATTTTCTCATTCTGACTTCATTTCTTCTCAGCCATTGATCCTTGCTTAGTACTACCAGAGCCAATTTGAAACCCTTCACTACGTTACTCAGAAATAAGGGTTTCAAATCTGCTCTTCCCAAGGAACCTGGGTCCTAATTTAAATATGCTGTCTACCTCTCAGTGAACTTCCTAATCTCAGTTCTGTATCTCCTTTCTTAAAAAGAGCAAACATTTTTGTTGTTGTTGTTGTTATTGTTTTGTTTTTGTGGTTCTGGAAATTGAATTAGGGGATTTCACACTAAGCTCCATCCTAGTCTCTTTTTATTTTTTATTTTGGGATAGAGTCTTACTAAGCCACTGGGTTGTCCAAGCTGGGTCTGTACTTACTGCCCTCCTGTCTCAATCTCCCAGGGTGCTGGGATTCAAGGTTTGTGTCACTATTCCTGACTGAGACAATGAATTTGTAAGTTATACATATTACCTTCCCAGGTACTCTGTTTTATCTGTCTCTGTAACGTTGACTTTTAAAATTATTTCATATTACAAAATGCAGTTTTATTGTCTATTAAGATTTTTTGATATAGTGTTTGTGAAAGACAGGTGGATAAACCTAGAAAATTGTATATTATTATCTATTAAACAGTGGATATAGAGCAGTACAAAATGAAAAATAGTACCCATCCATGCTAGTTGAACAGATTATAATCAATTTCTTTCATATTGATCAAACATAACTAATCTGCAATTAGCATTTGCAGAATGATGCACTAATATACTAAAATGCCATTGATCATGAGTGTTAATTAGGTGTTAAAAATTTAAGCTTTTTTGTCAAAATCAAGCAGTGATGCCAGTGATATTCTAAATTTTTAATTATAGTGTTTATGTTCTCTTTATGGATTTTTTATTAGAAAGATGATTTGTTGTTAGAGAGGCTTTCTACTCATAGCAGTAAGCAACATCATTTTAGTAGGGATGAGAGTTTGCAAAGATTATTGAATGAATTTTACACTAAGCCAAGATGTACTTTTGACATCAACTCTTTAACAGCTTGATCTCATAGAGTGGAGTGACAGAATTCAAGTGGTCATTGTTGTTTGACCATCATTACAGAGAGCTTGGTGTGGTTTCTAATTGAAGATCTTCCTGTGAAATACACTTAAGTAATAGTAGTAGTTAGTAGTAAATAATTAACTGTAAATGAAAAAGTCTTTGTTTTAGAAATTCCTTAGTTGAAACTGCAGACAATTAATTTGCTATATGTTTTCTATTCGAGGTTGGAAAATCATTTTTTAGAAAATAATTTATTTAATAATTGAAAAAAATTTATTTAAAAATCCTGTGTCAGAAGATTAGACTATGTCTGGCTTATACAACAAAATGGATATAG
Source organism: Heterocephalus glaber (assembly GCF_053883595.1). Classification (NCBI taxonomy): domain Eukaryota; kingdom Metazoa; phylum Chordata; class Mammalia; order Rodentia; family Bathyergidae; genus Heterocephalus; species Heterocephalus glaber. Next base: position 9,944,105 of record NW_028258142.1, on the reverse strand, counting down.
CTCTTCAGTGTAGAACACAGAGAATAAAATGAAAGAATGCTACAAGATTACAAATTAAGTTATCTTCATATTAAATATTTAAATATACCTAAATGATGAGAAATAATTTTCCATATATATAAATATATGGTGTATAATTCCCATTTTTTCACTGAAATGAGTGGGTACAAAGAAATTTTTTAGAGTTGAAGTTTTCAATGTCATTTTCTTAAAATTTTGTGCATGAGTCACTATCTAAATAAAATATATTTTTCTGTTTAAAAGATACATTATTTTTTTCTTTATCAGTTAATATTATGCCAGTTTCTATAATTTTAGACCCATTTCCAGATTTATGAATATTCACACCTAAAACCTTTCATATACACAATATTTACATTACTTGCTCATTCTTTACCTTGTTATACATAGGCTTTGATTTTATACTGTAATGCAACAATGTAAGCACCTATTAAACTATAGCAATAAAGGCCTTGAGCCAGGTGTGGTGCCACATATCTGTAATCTCAGCACTTGGGAGGCTGAGACAGGAGCATCACCATGAGTCTGAGGCCAACTTGTCCCACAGAGTGAGTTCAAGGCCAACCTGAACTACTTAGCCAGACCCTATCTCAAAAAAATGTTCTTGAATTAAAGCATTCATAATATTTAACATTTTGAGTAAATTATATTAACTTATATAAAATAAAAACACAGGGATGAATGAATTATTCACATTTTTATTAGAAATGTCTCGTTTACCCTTCTTTAAGGCTGAGTACAACTTCATTGTATAAAAATATCACATCTTCTTTATCCATTCATGGGTTGATGATATTTGGGCTGTTTCAAAGATTTAGCTATTACAAACTGTGCTGCTATATACACGGGTGTGCATATATCACTGTGGTACAATGGTTTTAATTCTTTCAGGAAGATAAGGAGAAGGGGGATAGCTGGGTCAAATGGAACCTCTAGGTTTTGTTTTTTGAGGAATTTCCACTTTGATTTCTATAGTGATTACACCAATCTACACTCCCACCTAAAGTGGACAAAGGGTCCTTTTTCCCAAAAGCCCCTCCATCATTTGTTATTGGTTGATTTCTTGATGTTATCCATTCTTTCTGTAGTGCGATAGAATTTCAGCATTGTTTTAATCTGCATCTCTCAAATGACCAGTGATGTTGAATATTTTTTTGATATATTTACTTGCTATTTGCACTTCTTCATCTGAGAAGTGTCTATTCACTTCAGATGCCCATTTTTGGATTTGGTTTTTAAATTTGGGGGGTCTGGTTTTTTGATTTATTTATAAATTTTAGATATTAGTCCTTTGAATAACAGCTAGCAAAAAGTTTTTCCCCACTTTGTGGTTTGTCTCTTCACTTTATTGATGATTTCTTTTTCAAAGGAACATGAAAAATAAAACCAACAGCTGCAAGGTAATGCAAAGAAGAACAATATAAGATTGATCTGAGTCAATGAAAAAGCAGGAGGTAGTGCAAAAACCATAAAAAACTTGTTCACAGAAGTAATGGCAGAAATGTTTCTAAAGATGGAAAAAGAATTTGACATACAGATAAGTGAGGCATATAGAACTCTAATTAGCCATGACCAAAATAAATCTATACTAAGGCATATAATAATCAAAATGCCAGAGATTCAGCACAAGAACAAAATATTAAAATCTGTTATAGAAATGCAGCAAGTGACCTATAAAGGAAAGCCCTTTGGAATCACAGTAGACATCTCAACACAACTCCTTAAGTCAAGGACAGCCTGGAGTGAAATATTTCAAATTCTGAAAGAAAACAACCTCCAACCCAGATTGACATACTCTGTAAAACTATCTTGCAAAATCAATGAGAAATAAAATACTTACATGAAGATGAATAACTAAAGAAATTTATGACCACCAAACCAGCTCTACAAAATGTTTTGTATAATATTTTAGAAAAAGATAATGAAGATCAAACTTCCAAGAACACTAATAGAAAGAAACCACAAGGCAAGGCAAACATTTCAACAGAGGGAAAAGATAGGGAACTAACAACAGGAAAGTAATATGGCAAGGATAAGCCAATACATATCAGCAATAGCCATCAATGTAAATGGTCTCAATTCACCAATCAAAAGAAATAGACTAGCAGAATGGATCAAGAAAGAAGATCCAACAATATGCTCATAGGAGAAATCCATTTAACTAAAAAAATAAATTCATAGAAAGTCAAAAGGTAATAAACAATACTTCATGCAACAGGAACTGAGAAAAAAAAGCATGGTTAGTTATTCTATTTTTAGACAAAGTGAACTTCAAGCCAAGATTGATCAAGAGAGACAAAGAAGGTCATTACCTACTTATAAAGGAAAAAATCCAAGAGGAAGAAATAACAATCATAAATATATACCAAATACAGGTGCATCCAACTATATAAAATAAATATTAATGAATGTAAAAAATCAAATAAGCACTAACACAGTTGTAATGAGGGACCTCAATACCCCACTGTCACAAATTAGAAAAAAAACAACAACAAAGAAATATGAGAACTGAGCCAAACCTGTGAACTTAGTAGCTGGACTTAGTAGCTGTCTACAGATTGTTCCACCGCACAACATCAGAATACACATTCTTCTCAGTTGAGGATGAGATATTCTCCAAAGCAGACTACATACTGACTCATAGAACATGCATAAGTAAATGCAAAGGAATTGAAATTATGCCATGCAAATTATAAGAGCATAATGCAATAAAACTGGGAATCAATGGTAAAAGAAACCACAAAAACTACATAAACACATGACAATTAAATAACATCCTCCTGAACAACCAATGGGTCACAGATGAAATTAAAGAAGAAATTAGACAGTTTCTACAGTTAAATGATAATGCTGATACACTATACTGGAATTTATGGGACACAATGAAAACAGTCCTATAAGGGAAATTTATAGAGGTGAATACTCACATCAGGAAAACAGAGTGAGCTCAAATAAGCAACCTAATATCGAACATCAAACATCTAGAAAAAGAAGAGCAAGTCAAGCTCAAAGCTCAGATGGGAGAGGAAATTATAAAGATCAGAGCAGAAATTCTAGAGTTTTTGAATTCAGGGAACTCATACAGTTTTAAGAATGATGGATATTGTCAGAATTGCATTTCCAAGGGTTGGGGATTTAGCTTAGTGGTTTCACCGCCTGTTGTGCAAGTGCAAGGACCTGAGTTCAAGCCCCGGTACCAAAAAAAAAAAAGAATTGCATTTCCACAGCAACCTATATCCATGGACAACCTCTCTGCATACTTAATTTAAAAGACATGAGTAGATCAGTTTTTTGCATCATGAGGTGCAAAAATAGAGCCATTTTTTACAAAATTCTAGAAATTATGTAATTGCAGATATTTATTGTTATTTATTTAAAATTTTAGTTTCTTGATGTTTGATTAAGTCAAATGCTATGATAATCATTTTATCAAAAGCTTACAAAGAAACTAATTCCATAAAATTACATATTAAAGTCTAAGATACAAAACTAAAATGAAATTCTTAATATTTCTTAATCTACTTAGTGAATCAGCTGTGTTTCTCTGCTACTATAACCTAATTCAGGATGCGTTGGCTGGTAGCTCTTTTGAGATGTGTACTCACACAGAGGGATGTATCTCAGAAGCTAGAGAACTAAGAAACAACAATTCAAACAGAGGTGTATATTTTCAAATGAATCATATCTGCTTTATTGGAATGAGGGGAAGAAATGGAAGATGTGGAAGCAGGAGATTATATTAAACAGTGAATAATGGAGAATGATAGAATTTGTGAAATACCATGCTAATAAATTAAGTTTTGGCATTGATCTTGAAAGTAGGAGGAGAGTACTATAAAAATTGGGAAAATGCTCAACTCTTTAGCAAAGGATAATTGGCTACAAGTAGGAAGATCTATTTATGAAAAGGTAAAAGTTTGAAGTTGATCTACTGTTCTTGGAGATAAAAGGAATTGAAAAGGGGAGTTGCCCGAATTAGCTATGATAAGTGAAGGACAGAAAATAAAGATGCTACTAGAAAATTATTTGTGTGGTATGATCATCAAGTCTTTGTTATTGGAAAAAAAAAACAGATCACTACGTAGGGCTCGAAGTTAAAGGATTGAATATGAGTTGGGACATGATATATCTAGGAAATACTTCATTGTTTGGTAAGAGAAATAATCATCTAGATTTTAGGAGAAAGGATGCAGATAAAGTACTCTTCATACCAGGGTAATATGTAAAGAGATGGGAGTGAAGAGAGATCAGATGAAGATTAATCTATTTCACTACCAATATTCAGGACAGGATGGGAAGTAAGTCTGCTGATGTGATTGTGTGTCAGGAATGGCTCTAAATCAAGAATAGAAACTCCCTTACATTGTAAGACAGATTTTTGGGGTACCTTTAATCTTACCTGTTTGACATAGTGATTGATACTAAGATTTACAGTATTAACTCTACCAACAAATAATGTTACATAAATGCTAGCAATGGGAATGTCATAGATTGAGAAAATGAATTCACTAAGATTTATTATTTAGGATTTTATGTTATCAAATATAGAGGTAAACAATCATTTGCTTATATTTATCTTCCAATTAAGTAATGGTGCTGTTACATTTCTAAGGACAAAGAATTAGGCATTATATTATATTCTTGTCAAATGAATGTTTAGAGTTTTCTTGATGTTTAGATATGCATATATTATACATAATTATTCACTTTCTACTTCATATACAATATTCATATGGTATACCTGGTTTTCACTCACTGAGTATTATCCTTCATTGTATTTTATCGAGTATCAATTTTTGTATTCTATGAGTATTGGATTCACATGTAGCCAATTAGTTCAGCATTTAATGCTACAGACTGGTATTTGTAGAATCTATTTCTATTAATAATCATCCTCCATTTATGTTTAAGGTCTTTTATTAAACTTTATCTCCAGAAGTAGAACCTCATTTTTCCATCTCTACTTACTATTTAACACCATATGCTGTGTAACTATATGTGACTCAATCAATTCATACATTTGTGCTGAGGAAATTTGGTATGTTTTATCTTAGACTTATGAGGAATATATAGCTTCATTTTTACAAAAGACTGTATGGGTGGATTCTGGTTTAGCATAGCTTGAGGATTCCCACAGTTGTGAAAAATTCCCATTAGCATTCTCAGCAGGTGTGTATACATTTCCTTTGATGTACCCACCACCTGTTCTGGTGATTTGAGCAATGTGGCTACCCACACACTAACTATAAATAACTGAAGCAAAATAATCTCCACAGATTTTTGTTGCAAGATTATGTGAAAGGAATTCAAATTCCAAGGAGCTTTCCCTAGCAGGCCCTCAGTTTAAGCTAATATGAGATCTGTCCTGCATAAGCACAAAACATGCAATGTACACAATAAACCAAGAAAATTATCCACAGTGATGTTTGAAAAATAATTTATTTTATAAATTCCTTGATGAGTTAAGAAAGAAAATTAGTTGATAACACAAGCAGTTATTCATCTCAGGTGCCCAGGGTAGACTGAGTGATCAGTGGCTACCAACCCTTCCAAGGTAACATGACTCATTTCATGCTGTATCCCACTGAGAAAATAGGGTTAAATGTTAAGAAACTGGAATGAATACCTCAGCACATACTGGGAGCTTGTCCAAATTTTTCAAGCTGCCAACATGGATGCTCAGCAAGATGTCTTTTGGACGTCCTAGGTATTTCCTGACTTTACAGGAATTGGGCCAGGCATTCACTAGGTGGGCTTCCCAGACATAAGTAACATACTGGTCCTTTAAACATGCATTGCTAGAATCCAGCTTGATATTTCAAATGCAGAATGACTTTCTACTGGCTGCATTATAATCAAGTTATACAGCCTGCCTTATGTTTGAAGACTGAAGCTTCAAGCAATTAAATCATCTGTCTTGAAACCAAAAGAAACATCTCCTAGCAAGGCAATATCTGATCAGGCAGGCCATATATTAAAAGGGTATCTTGAAAATGTCTAAGAAGAGCTCATCTTTAGTGAGATTGCTGCTATACTGGAGAAGACAGTAATCATAGTTTGCTTGGGTTAGTATAAAAAAATACCAGGACTAGGTGATTTGACAACTGATGTTTACCTTCTCAAAGTTTTAGAAGCTCAAACAAAGTCTGACATCAGGGAAATCACATATTTGGGTTCTGGTGAGGAATCACCTCTTGGCTTACAGATAAATAAATTGTCCTCAAGTAGAGTTTTTAGAAAGATAGAAATGCTTTTCAAAGTACCAGTTTAACCATTAAATATTTGATGAAATCTAGTAAGAATAATACATTTTATTCCTTATAAATTTATTTCTATATATTCACATACTTGAAAAATATAACTTTTAGAAAAGTTATTTGGTTTATATGAGCAGCAAATGGTAGATTTTAAAAATAAAAGTAGTATTTTTTAAAGTAACCAGTAGATGGAAGTTCAGAGGATACTAAGTAGGATGACTGGTATATGGAGAAATTGACTTCTTTGGTGATTCCACATAGATATCATTCTTTTCATGAAGTTTCATAATATTAATACAATCCATTACAAATGTGAACAGTACAGAATGTGAAGGACAGGTAGATGTGGTTTATATTGGATTTTTAACCAATGATTTTTTTTTAACTACATACATAGAAATCTTTTTAGTTTTTTGTACGCAGGACTGTCAGTAATCCCCATGCAATCTAGATGAAATGTTTTAGAGTGCTGTTTTAAAATTGAGTCATTTATGGTGAAGTCTGAATGAGTCATGGGAGTAGTTTTTGAAGTTGGTCTTATTCTTATGCAATCTGTTCTTCCTGTTTAAAAAATTCTTCAGATTTTTTCAGATTTTTACCTGTGCCAATTAATAGGAGGTCAGGAATAGATGATAGAGTATTAAGCTAGGATGAAACAATTCTAACACTATTTTTATTGAAATAGAAAATGGCAAGTTATCATTCTTAACATCTTCCTAGTTTCTTTTTCTTTCTGTTGATCAGGAGAGTAAATACCTTGTAAATCAGGGGATGATATAAACTGTCACTCATTTCTTGTGAGTCACATTCTGTAAGCTACCATGAATATCCATCAAAAGGGTTTTGATGCTAAAAGCAGATAGTCCATCTTGAATTGTGCAAAGAGTGATGTAAACATAAATATAAAATATAGAATCATAATTTTAAAGAGGACAACATCTGCTGCCACAGAAAAGAAAATTGCTCCCCAAAATGGCAAAATATAGACATTATTGCAGTATTAGAATTTATTGGAAAACTGAAAAAAATCAAATACAGTTGATAAGGTTGGTAAATGAAAATTAAAGTGCAGGAAAAGAAAAAAATACTATTATCTAATTCCCTGTGTTTTTCTAACAGCTGAGAAATATACTTCCCCAAATGTGTAGTCAATAAATTTCTTCAAGATAGCTAAAGTAACCGTGTCTATTTGCATTTTGGGAGATTTTTAAGTTATGACTTAATCTCCTTAAATTGTTCCAGGGCTAATGGTATTTTGGATATAATTACCATTATTGTTGCTAGTTTTTTTGTTGCTCTACTGCCTGCATTTTGAGGCATTCTCCCACCCATCCCACCCTTCTACCATTTGTTCCATAGAAGAGGAGAGAGAAAGAAAGCAGATCCTGCCCTCTACCAGGGAATGTTTTGTAAGAGAATTTTCTGGAGCTACAATATAGCCTCTAATGTACAGCCAGGGGACTTGATGGGAACGATGGTGTACACTGTTGGTCCTAGAGTTAGGATAAGGTTAGAGGTCAGGGGCACATCTCAGTGGTAGCATGCTTGGTTAAGTGTACTGGGAGGCACTGGTTTTGTCCCTAGCACTGAAAGAAGAAAAATAGAGGGTGATGATAGGGCAGATCAATATTGGAGCTACTACTTTAGAACTGAGAAAGACACTGTGAAGTGCTGGTTTGGGATGAAATGGCTATTAGTTCATAGAAATTGTCATTCTGATCCCAAAGTACTCTGCAGGTATACACCTATGTCCAGAGTGGTGGAGTGAAGGTTGAGGTCCCCTTGGAGTTCAGTGTGTGGCCCAGAATCATCTTCCCTCACCAGTTCATGGCCCTTCGCTTGATCTCTTTATCTGTGTCATCTCTTTCCTTAAATTCTTCCTCCGAATTCCCTGGGACACCCTGAAATCTGAATTTAGTTTATCCTTCCACACCAAGAAGTGCAGGTTATGTCTGTGTTCTGATTGCTAACAGGAAGCCGGCCTCTGCTCTCCCTCAAACCTTTAGGAGGTTTACTGCTTCTGCAGAACATTTGTCCTTGTCCCCAAGAGTGTTAGTTACTTTCCTCTCTTTGCTGAGACAAAATGCCTGGCACCAAATGTTAGAGGGGAAGGGATTTATTTGGCTTACAGTTCATAGAAGTTTCAGTACATAATTGGCCGACTCCAAGGCAGAGATGAAAAACAGGCATGGACGTGCAGAAACAACAAGGGATGCACAAGGTAGCAAAGCTTACAAGAGAGAGCATCTTCCTGTCCCTTTTATCTTATTCAGACTACTGGGATTAGGGCAGTGCCAAACTACTCACATGTAGTGGTTTAGTAATCACATGCCCTTAATCCCAGCACCACACATTCCAGGTTCAACTACCTCCGAAAAACAAAAGTTCCACCTCATCCACATGAGGCTTTGGGGGGACATCTACATACAAACCATAACACCAAGCACCTGTTCCAGCTAAGGTAGCCAACAAGTGTCTTTCTGTTTCTTTTACCCATATTGTTTAACTTTTGCAATAAAGAGAAGAGGATTTACTCAGTCCTACTTGATCATCTCTCTTTTTTGTCCGATTTCCACTTTTGGAAGCACTGTATAATTGTAAATAGTATCCTTTCTATCTCAATCTTCAATAATTAACTATCTTTTGTTAATTGTTCAAAGACAACTTATCCTTCTGAAAATTATCTGATTCAATTACATTTTGATTTCTAGCTTTGAAACAAGCATAGCAAACAATTTCAAATTAGACAACTTCTTTTTATATTAGGAGCTAAATAAAACCGAGCTTGCCTGCAGAATTTAAGTTCTTAGGAAATGTATTAGAAATAAAACTAAGGATAGACTGAGACTCTAAAAAAGATTTATCATTATTAGAACATGAAATAAGAAGTGTCATAGAAACATATGGAGAAATTCTAAGTGACTTGAACTTCTCTTACAAAATACATGTTCATTTAAGCCAGGAAGTGGATATACTTTTTCCCTTTACCTTTTTAAAAAAATGTACAACTGGGGCAAAAAAACCTGTTTTATATTTTTGTCTGATATTTTGCAAAATATATATATATGATAGCCCAAAATACTTTTTTTTTACTATTTCTCTGTTACCATAATCATCTGAGTGATGAACATGTTTTTGGAAAGGTGCCTTTTTGCACATAGGGACAGTTTCACTCAATGATTAGAAACAGACAAAATCCATGTAAGTGATGGTGTTTCTCTAAAAACAAAGGCAAAGTTGATAGAAATTTCCTAATTCTTTCTTTAACTTCTCAAAAAATAAAGGTGAGCTATAAAAACAAGAACCAAAAGGTTATCCAAATGACCTTAAGATCATACAGTTCTCTTAGAATTAGGTTATCCCATTGGAAACTATATCCCTTTTTTTGTTAGCAATAGCATATACATTTTTAACTCCCTTCAGTTCCACCATGCCAATATATTAACTTTTTTCATCATAAGTTTATTTTAATCAATGTTCCTGCATATGTAAGTGACTTTAGTTTTTAAAATATTTTTAGATTTTATAGAAAATTTAAGAAGATAGTACAGAGAGTACCTACTTATATCATGCTCAGTTTCCTTACTGTCAACATCTTACAATAATATAGTGCATATGTTACAGTTAATAAACCAACATTGATGTATTATTATTAATTAAAAAGTCATAGTTTCAGATTGTCTATTTTTACCCATTTTTTTTTCTGTCCCAGATACCAACATGACATTTACTTATATTTTGTTACTCTTCTCTTGAATGTGATATTTTTCTAAACTTACATTCTTTTTGATCTTGACAATATTAAGGAATAATTGTCAAATATTTGTGGAATATCCTATAATTATAATATGCCTACTTTTTGGCATGATAATCCTGGGGTTATGAGTATTGGAAGACAATAGTAGTAAAATGTCCCATTAATCCTATCCCATCATATCCTACTAAGAAACACATTGTCAACATAGTTTATGAATGTTGATGTTGAATGTGATCACAGGGTTAAGGGAGTGTTTGTCAAGTTCACAATTGTTGTCATAAGAAGGAAATCATTATATATAGCCTGCATTTAAGGGAGAGGTTTAATATTCTTCCCTCTTTGAGAGCACAGTGTCTAAATTATTTAGACTTATTCTCTATAGGACATTAGTTGATTTCCAGTTATAATTTTATATTCAATAACTTATTTATGTCAGAAATATTTTCTTTGTCATGTAGGTTATAATCCAATACTACTTTATTGGTCTTATTACTCAAAAGTGTTCTATTGGTAGTTTCTCTTGCAGTGCAGAAGCTTTTTAATAAGATGAGATCCCAGTTGTTGATTCTTTGTGTTAGCTCCTGTGCTACTGACATTTTGTTCATAAAGTCTTTTCCTATGCCAATGTCCTTGAGAGTTCTACCTAACTTATCTCCCAGCAAGTTAACTGTTTCTGTCTTGATATTTATCTCTTTAATCCATTTCAATCTTAGTTTAGTGCACAGTGATAGGTATGGGTCTAGTTTTAATCTTTGGCAGGTTGAAATCCAGTTTTTCCAACACCATTTATTAAACAGGCTATCTTTTCTCCAATGTGGGTGATCGGCTCCTTTGTCAAAGATGAGGTGGCTGAGTGTGTCTGTAGTTGTTTCTGCATCTTCTAATCTATTCCACTGATCTTCAGGTCTGTTTCTTTGCCAGTACCATGCTGTTTTGAACCCTTCTCCATTGTTGGTGGGAGTGCAGGCTGGTGCAACCACTGTGGAAATCCGTATGGAGATACCTCAAAGAACTAGGACTAGAGGTCCCATTTGACCCAGCTATTCCCCTGCTGGGTATCTTCCTCAAAGAATTAAAATAATCATACCACAGGAATATGTGCACCCATGTTTATAGTGGCACAGTTTGTAATAGCTAAAGCTTGGAAACAGCCTAAGTGCCCATCAACTGGAAACTGGATAAAGAAGATGTGTTTTTTTTAAATAAAATGGAGTATTACTCAGCCATAAAGAATGAGAAACTAGAGTCATTTATAGCTAAATGGATGCATATCGAGGCCATACTCTTAAGTGAAATAAATAGGACACACATGTGTAAATACCGAATAGTATCTCTAGTGTGAGAAACTGAAAGTGTAAATAAGGATGAAAATGATTAAAATGAATAATTGATAATTTGAAATAGGAAAAGGTTCAGGGGGGTAGGGGTGGTGGTAGGGGAAGGGGAAAGGGAAGAAGGGAAAGGAAAAATTATGAGAAAGAAAAAAAATGGAAACAAAGTCTATGTAAATAGGGAAGGATGGTGAGGGTGAAGGGCGCATAGGTAATGGGGGAAAAATAAGAACTAAGATACATCATGTTCAGGTACAAACACCCAATGACAAATGTAAATGTATTGCATACCTAAAATGTACCAATTAATATATAAATTTTTAAAAAGTGTTCTAGCTTTGGATATTAGAAACTTTCAATTAGTTTTTGGTTCCTTTGGAGTACCATTTAATGTATATATATATATATATTGTTTTTCTGAGTGTTTCTTTGCTTTTGAGCACTACAAGGTAATCTAGGTTCATCTTGTGTAGTGTTTGTCATACTTTTAAAATCTAGTATTTCTTTAAGGACCTTCCTTTCTTTCTACCAAAGATATTAGAAAACAAGATTTTGCTAGTTGGTATTGTTGCAACTATTGGGTATCATTGTTTCTATTCCTTCTCAGCTGACAAAGAAAATAATCAAATGTATGTATAATAACCCATATACATACACATCTAAAATATTTTTACATGTAACCAATTGTATCTTTATTAAATATACCTGAATCCACTATAATACTGTATCTCCAACTCTAATCTGTTGCTACATGGAACATTCTAACCTCCTTCACTTCTTCTCTGTAAATTCTCTTTCCAACAGTGAGAAATCTGGCTTCCACCACCCTTTACCCTTTTATTTAATTGCTGAATTCCAGGCATATGTGTAGCAGTACCAGAACTGCTAACAGTATTCTTGCTGCTTATGCATTTTTACATGATAACAATCATATCTTACAGATTGCTTTACATCCTGGCTTTTTTATCTCAACTCTAAAATTGAGTTAATGATCCATAAAATGTTTCCCAGGAATCCTTAATGATTCTTATTTCTAATCCATAGGAATATGCTTGTACAAACCATGTCAGCCTGGACTGGGTGAATATTGAATGAGAGGTCTGTTAGCAAGCGTGAACTAAGTCAAAACATAACCTAGAAATCGTGTTGTACATTATGTAATTTGGAGATAGCTAAATTGTACTTAGCCCAGGTTAGATAGTTTCAGTACATCTCCAGGCTTGGGTTCATTCTGGGGCCTGTATTGACCTTTGGAATATGAAGACTATGGATGAGAAGTAAGGCTTCCACAATTTCTAATATGTATATACACTGTAGATCATCACTGTGCCATTCATCTCCATGAGCCCCTGGTGAGCATTTGTGAACTAGGATGTTTACATCAGCCTAAAACAATATTCCTTTTCTCTGCTGGATATATGACAGGGGCAACCTCTGTATGTCAGTCAAATAACTAAACATTGTTTAGTCCTGACTGACATGAATAATTGCTATTTGTAGGAAGTGTGATAAAAATGTGTTAATTTGTCAATAAAAATGTATTAAATTAAAGCATACATTGACATTAATCTACCTCAAAAATACTTTCCCTCAATGCAAACACACTTATACCATCATACTTGCCACTTTCCAAAGCAGTCCTAGAAGTCTTTTTTTATGAGTGTCTGTAGTTGTATTGTCATGGCTGCCTCTGTCATGAATCAATTTAAAACATTTAGGTTTCATGGTAATTTTTAAATTTTAGTGTAATAAAAGTAGATATTAATAAAGAGCATATTAAGCAATTTTACCTACTCCTATAAAGATTAAAACAAAATTCAGTATAAAACAATTTGAGAATAACAATGGTTAATATAACGTGTATCCTGATCTTAAAAAAATGGCCTAAATGTTACTCAGAATTCATGGTTAGTTTGACTTTGGGAAAGAGCCATCTGATGTGAGATCTTGTGAATAAGGTGGATTACAACAGAGAGGAATATTTTAATTTGACAGTAATTACCATAAATGTTCAATCAATGAAAGTGTTCAAAGAGTAGAGGTTTAAATAAAAAATATTATAATAGAAGTCACATTGTCATTAATCTTTCTCAGAATAATACCTTTTGCCTTGAACATAATTATCCCATCATTCATGGCATTGCGTCTTTTACTGTAATACATTCTTTTTTAAGGAAATGTAAATATTCAATATATGTTATCACTCCTTTTATCTTGTGTTATTAGAAGATGAGATTAATAAAACAAAAATACGTTTCTTTGTATGTATATTAAGATACACTTAAAATCTTCTCTACCTTTGGTTACTTAAATTTTTTTCCAATTTGGAAAAAATGTCTAAAAGTTAGTTTCTCTTGTTAGCTTCATTGTCAAATTTGATATTATTCTGTTATCAACAGCATCACCAGGCTAAATTCTAGAGTAAATGTTTCTGTAAGAGAAATGTTCCAGTTAGGAAGCCCGAGACTAATCACATGAATTACATGACACATCATATCCTTCTGCTTTGTTTATTTGTTCTTCTTCTTTATTTACACCACTGATCCTACTTCCAGAAGTTTTTGTTACCTCTGAGGATAGCAATAATGTCATATTTACAACTCTGAAACCTAAGCCTTTTATGATTTTGCAAAATACTTTATTGTAGTCAATAAATGTTTATTAAATAGATTACTAAAGGTACTCAGAGTAATGTTATTAATCTAATAACTTCTAAGTATGCCCATATCAGAACTTTCTTCTCTGCAAGCTTTCTAAGAATTCTCTTATCAACCTGGCTTTCCCCCTTTCCTACACTCTGTCAGCATTATATAACTCTGATACTTAAATGTTATGTAATGATTTCAAGAATGTTAGATTTTTAAGCTTATCCAGGGCGTATCTCTGCCCAATTTTTTTTCTCCCTTGGAGCCTTTACAATTCTCTAGTGCTGTCACTATTGTAGGACCAATAAATAGAATTTATACATTGATTATTATACTACAATTCAGGTTATTTTCACTGAATCAAAATAATAATACAATATTTTAGGTTGAACAAATAAAAATTTGTCTTATAGATGAGCAAAAAGTCAGAAAACTTATATTCAAATTGGGTTTTGCCAATTATCTTTGTCATCCAGTTTTAATCCCTTGGGGAAAAATCATTAATAGTTTTAGCAAAGTGAGATGCATTATTTTGTTTGTTTCAAGAGTAAACAAACCAGAATGAAAAGTTTTAACTGAAGGAAAGAGCCATATGGATTGCCACAGGAAGTTCTTTGATTGTACAAAGTACCAGAAAAGTACAGTGGAAGTCTTCAGCTACTGAAAGCAAAAATTTCTAAGTACCATTTCTTTTATCTGTTTGACAGACTGTCCCAAGAGACAGAATCCTTTAGTCAGTCAGTACAGAAGGTGGTTAAAGTATGGCAGACATCTTTCTAACTTTAAATGCATTTTTGTACAAACTGAAAACAGCCCTTATTATATACTTCATTACTTGATATAATTTATTTGTAATGAGTGATTTATTGTCATTTTTGCCTTAATCATTTTAAAGAAATTTAGAATTAAATTATTCCAATCTTAGTTTTAGAAGCCTAACTAAATGCAACGTTTGGATTACAATTGAGCCCAAGGGATACAAAGAGTTTTGGAGTGAGACAAAAAAGTATAGCACTGTGCTTGAAGCCAAGGTTATTTATTATAATTATTTCATAGTGTTTGGTGGAAAAGATCATGAACCCAATCAAGTTAATTCAAATAAAAGGGAGCTAATGACAGAAGAAAGAGAAAATTTGGCTGAGTATTCTTAGATCCAGAATTGGGAATAAAGTGATATCAGGGATTTTCTGCTATTTGTGGTAATGATTTTTCTTTTAATTAAAACTTGTTGCAGGGAACAGAAAGCTCTTAAAATATTCTTTCTTTTATTTTTAATCTATACACACTCTGTAGTTTATCATATCTTGTCTCATGATTTAAATGCTTTGGTTAATGACTTCTTAATTCCTCATTTTATTGACCAAAATCTGTCATCACTGCTTGTGAAATTTCTGTCAAACCTACTTGCTAGTTTTCCCTTTTCCCAAGACCTTATTTTACTTTGGCTACTATACTATAGGTGTGTGTGTTTGTGTGTGTGCATTTGCACATGCTTGTGTGTATTCATTCTTGTTTATTTTCTATCCTTCCTGTCTCTCCCATTAGAATACAGTCTGGAAGCACAGATTTTCTCTGTCTATTTCCCTATTTTCAGCACGTGGAATAATCATAAAATATGAGCTCAATATTTATTTATAAAACAAATTAGAAGCATAACAGTTATATTTTAGTAGAAAAATACATATAGTGTGCTGGGTTTTACTAGAATTGTGCTACAGAATAAACATAGGCACACTGAAACTTTAGAGTGGGCATACAGGGATTGAACAATCAGGCAGAATCAGACCATATGCAGTTCAGGGCTCCCTGTGGGGAAAGGTTTCCATAGGAGAATGTGGAAGTAAATTAAAAATATATTTGATTGGTTAAAATCGAACAATATCCTAATTTGATCATCCCAGTATAAAGCCCTAGTTAAAGGTTAGTTGGCAGTTTCTGATTGGTTCAGCTTAAATTCTGTTTTACTGTTTATACTAAGGAGGGCTTTGTTTTGCTTCCATAGGACCCCAGGATACTGGAGACACCTCAGCCTAATGTCTTTCCAAGTAACTATTTTAACAAACAGAAAGTCATGCAAAAACTGTAGCTCTACTTTCTCTCCTGGGCCACATGGTATCTCAAGTCAATCACTTTCTGCTCATACCTTGTATTCCTGCTCCCTGTATACCTGGCTGTTTTGTACTTGATCAGTGGATGCTCGTAGGAGCTGTGATCTGAGTGTCATTGGGCTTTCATATTAGCTCTAGTGTAGTGTCCCACATCTAACTACAGACCACTGATCTTTCAGTCAGGTTGATCTAGAAATAGAATTTGATAAATCACAGGTAGAAAATGTATTGACCTTTTTCTGGACAGGAGTCCAAACCTCAGATAATGAGTTTTATTCAGGGGTTCATCGTGTACAGCACAGCACAGGGTACAAGCCCATCCTTTTAGCAGCTGCAATCTGTGGAGCAATAGCTAGAGTAAGAAGCTTGACTGCGTTGATTTTTCAGCTGTTTCAAATCAATGCATAATTTATCTCTTCATTCCAGAAACAATCCTATTTTTAATATATGCCTCTTGAAATATTGTTTAAGCATCTACTCTGAATGCTCATTGCTCTAGATGCTGGTGGTATAGCTGGAAGCAAAATGAAAGTTCTATCTTCTTCCTTTTCAGGGCATAGTTCAGAGCATCCTGTTCTCTTTGCACTTCTCACAATACTTCTTGAAAGCATAATTCTTTGAGACATTTCCATGCCTTTTACTTTCTTTCATTTATATTTTCTCATCTAAAGGGATAGAGTGGCAATCAATTGGCTAGTGTTCTGATATTGCACAAAATTTCCTACAGTGTGAGAGCTAAAAGATTCTCCCTATCCAATTTGTGATTAATTAATCATTTACTCATGTGAATATGACAAAATTACCTTTATATGAAAGTAAAGGCATTTTTCTGATCTTTAGGCATACTTTTGGCATTTTAGTACGTCAAAATTATATGTACTTTTAGACTACATCTTATTATTTATCAAGTTGGTCTTCCACATTTTAACCATAGCTTCTAAAACTATGAAGGCTTTTACATGAGAACATATTTGGCTAAGAACCATTAATCTCAGAGAAAGTGAAATTCAGTGATGCAGAGTTTCACATTGTGTATTATTGCACAAGACCATATCTAAGTGTGAATCATTCACATTTTAGAAATCATAGATGTGTATATGCTTTCTGAATATTTTTTTTTGAAATGTGACAGAAAGTATCTATTTAAGAAAATCAACACATTATGAAGATTTCCCGAGATGAAAGAAAAGTATAAGAAGTAGGGATTCTTTCAGGAATTTTTACAAATGTACTGTATAAGCAACTAGAAATCCTAAAAACACCCACATGACTCAGTAGCCTATGTGTCCACTTTAGCCATCAAAGTTACTTTCCCAAGAAATCATTCTTGCTTCATGATTTACCCGGCAATAGAACTGTCCTCAAAAGTTACTGTTATGTGGAACTTGAAAATTACACTCGAAGACTAACAATAAGGAAGTTCTGGAAAAGTATCTCTAGTGCCACAACCCTAACCTGATAGTGATGTAAAGTTTTGACTTTACCAATTAATTGATAAACACTGGAAGGAAAATCATAATATGTATTTAGATTTAAAAATAAGAAACTCAAGAAAATTTAAATAGAAAAAATTCTAGTTCTTCAAAATTGTAGAATTGACTCATCTAAATAAACTAAGTGAAATAGTAGAGTACCTGAGGAAGGGACAATAGAATAAAATGGTTCCTCTTTAGTCTCTGATTCCCTCTTCCTGGATGTACTTTACTCAGCAGATATTAGATCAATATTAGCCTCTTAGCAATATGAGAAGAGGTGTGGCTTACAGAAAAGTATAAGAATTCACTGCGCATGTTTTATGTTCACTTTTAGGGTACTGTAATTTTAGAGGACATTAATTTAGCTTTTGTTTTATTGAATGTGTTAAAGATTACTGGTTCTAGGGCAATACATTGGATTAAAATTATATCATAAAAATTTCTCCTGGAAATAAGTTTCAAGAGATTCTGTGACCACTGTAATGAATACTCTTATCTCATACAATTACAAGGTGTGGAGCAGACTATGTAATGAACAGATCAAGACAATTTTATAATAGTGGCTCAGCCTTAAAAGAGACTCCATTTGAAGTGTTGGATGTTTCCTTTGTTAAACTTAGTGTGCTTGTAAGAAAAATGGGATCCTAAGGCTTAGGACCTGAATATTTGTGTTAAAAATACCGAAAGTATTGTTTGAAAAATATCTGTAAGTTTTCTGGATTGCAGAAGTAGCTGATTATGCCTAATCTGGAGACAGATTAATGATCTCAGCTGTGTCTGGGAAGATGTTCACAGTAGTGTCTGGAAAGTTGTCCTGTGCTTTCCCAAAGAACCATTCTCACCTCCCTCACTTACTTCAAGCTTCAGACAAACTAAACATTGAAGTTCAAGCTCTGTACAGCTAAAGGATTTCAGATCTAGACAGTATTTACTGGTAGGGCCTTGATAAATACCCATGGCAGTATTACTTATGGGAGGAGGTGTAATGTAAGGCAAAATAAGTGTGTTAATTTTGCTGTTGTAACAAGTTACCACAAATAGAATGCTTTAAAATATCACAAATTTCCGTGTGTTTATGTAGTTCTTGTGGTTTGTTTTGCCAATGATTTCCAATTTCATTGTACTATGGTCTGATAATATGCATGGGATAATTTCAATTCCTTTGAATTTATTTAAAGATGTTCTATGAGCTAGCATGTGGTCTATTTTGGAGAACATCCCTTGTACAGCTAAAAAGAATGTATATTCTGATGTTGTGTGGTGGAACACTCTGTAGACATCTACTAAGCAGTCCATTTGTTCAAAAGTTTGGTTCAGTTCTGATAGTTCATTGTTGATTTTTTGTCTATTTGATTGTTCTCTTTGTGACAGTGGAGTACTAAGTTCCCACATTACAGTTATATTAGTGCTTATTTTCTATTTCACATCCAGTAATATTTGTGTTATATAGTTGGGTATACTAGCACTTGGTGCATATGTATTTATGATTGTTACTTCTTCCTCTTGGATTGTTACCTTTACAAGTATATAGTGACCTTCTTTGTCTCTCTTAATTAGTGTTGGCTATATGGAAATTAAATAACACTCTTCTGAACAACCAATGGGTCACAGATGAAATTAAAGAAGAGGTTAGACCATTTCTACAATTAAATTATAATGCCAATACAGGAATTTATAGGGCACAATGAAAGTAGTATTATGAGTGAAATTTATAGTGGTGAGTACTCATATTAGGAAATCACAGTGAGCTCAAATAGATGCAGAAAAGTATTTGACAAAGTCCAACACCCATTCATGATAAAATGCTGCAGAAAAGTGGAATAGATGGTCTTTATCTCAACCTGATAAATGCCATCCATGACAAACCAACAGTCAACATCATACTAAATGGATAAAAACTGAAAGCTTTCGCTCTAAATGAACACTAAGTGAACACTAATAACAAGAGATACAAAATGGCATTATGATTTTAAGTTACAGTGGGCATTAGAGACCAAATACAAATGGAATTTTGGTCCGAGTCAGGATTACAGTTGGATAAATGGATCCATGCACCAATCCAGTGATTATTTCTATGTTTATTAGATATGTAATGATTATAGTCACCTTTAGCTGACAGAACATTCACATGGCTTCCCAAACCTATGAAGTAGAGACCATTCTGCTCGGATGAGCCAAATGGATTCTTAAAATATGTTTTTTATTCTTAACTTCAAGGTAGTACACTGTAGGGGAGAAAAGAGTTCTCATCTATGAACCTTGAAGCAAAAGACAAATTAATAAGGGAAAAACAAACAGAGGTTTAATGACATTAATGTATATATATATATATATATATATATATATATATATATATATATATATGGCTGGGCTGATGTGTTTAGCGTAATATTCCCCCCACATAATTTGAAACCTGTCTTTAAGCAGAAAAGGAGAAGGGTTGAGGGAGCTTTTCTTGCATTTGATGCTTTTTAATTGCCTTCAGCTCAACACAGTTTTTTATGTCAAAGAGGGATAATTCGGGATGACATATTTTGGTTCATTTAATACTCTAAGTTAATTCCTTATTCAGAGAAGAATTTTTAAAAGATTAAAACCACCATCAACGATGCAGAGAAAGTAATCTTAATTCATCTGGCCTTGGCAAAAGAAAATGGTTCTGGCTGTTGATCCCCTGTCATAAATGGAAACTGTTTCAGGGTCCAGGATTTTGCTCTTCTTATAAGCTAGTAAATTGGCCCATTAATATTTACTGGGTGCTAGCAGAAAACATAAGACTCTTGGGTCAGGGACAAATGAGGCTTTTAAAAATTATTATTAATGACAGAGAAAGCAACATGGCATTATGTTGACCTGGTTGTCTTTGCCTTCAAATCTTGAGGGACAATGCAGAGTAGCCTAGGAGGAGGCTATGAATTTGTGTCACAAGTTAGGAACACGAAGATGAGGGGTGTAATGTTCAGAGGGACACATTGCTAATCTCTCAAGTTTCCTCTTCACAATCCAACCTCAAGTCAAGCACTGAGAAATGGCCCAGGTAAAGAGTGTCCAGGACCTTGCATTCTTGACATGCTCAGACAGATCATGAAGGGACAGTTAAGCCCAATGTCACATTGCCTCTCTCGACATACTGCTAGCCTGAATCACAAACACTGAGTCAGTCACAGAGAATATTTTCAAACCAATTTGTATACATAGCCTCTGCCACTTGGTCTGTGGCCTTTCATTTGACAATTGCTTTCTTCTCAGTAACTATCATCAGGAAGGATTAGGAGGAATTATTTAAGTGGCAAGATCAGCAGGATGCATTTATTGTCTTGCCCCAGGAGTATGTTACTTTCCCTGAAGTCTTTCAGAACATAGCAGCAGTACCTGAATAATCTTGATATTCTAAATAATATCAGGTGGCTCCACTCAATTGGAGATATTTCTCTAACAAGATCTGGTAAATGTGAACTTACAGGTATCCGAAATATTCTTTCAAGGTGCACATATATAGTAAGTGAATGAAGAACTCCATAAACATTTAAGAGAGGGCCTTGTTAGTAAATTTTTAGTAAAAATTGTAGGGTCTTGGTTATGTTGGGATAGTCCCATAGAAGGTAAGAGAAATTTGTTACATTTCACAAATCTTATCAGAGATGAGAGATAAGTGGTTGCTTGACATCTTTGGTCTTTAAAGGCAAACATATCTCACTTAATACTTATGTATAAAGGAGTTTCCAAGCTGATGACACTGCATCTTTCCTTGCTCTCAGCTCTTCTTTTCGTGTACTCTTACTTTCCACTTCTACAGTTATTTCTGTCTTTTTTTCCCCCAAAAGTCCAATCTTTTTCCAGTTTCGGGCTTGGACCAAACCAAGGCTCAGGAAATCTATGGAGCCTAGAGAACACACATTGTGATCTAAGGAACCCAGGAGACCTCTGCTGAGTGTCTGGGTCATAGGCCATTCTCTGGGGTCAATTGATGGATCTTGGATGGAAGAAAATCAGGTACAGGATTCCAGGATAATTCAACCAGAAAACAGAGCTGCTGAATCTGCCTTCTGCCAGCTTTCCCAGAATCCAAGGGGTTATTTGACTGGTAATGTGGCTACTGGTTCTCTTCTGACCTGGGAACCCCAGGAGAATCCACCTTGTTCCTGTATCTCAGGTGAACTTGAGCCAGTCTTCTCCTCTTCCAGTCTGTGCTCCACGATACCCTCTGTCCCTGACCTTTGCACTTGAAGAGTTTCCTTGCGGTCCTTAGGTCGCAGAAACCACTTCATTCATGAAGTATCCTCATTGTTTCTGATGAAAAGTGGTGGTGGATCTGCTTACAGAATAGGCAGTTTTTCCACCACCTTCTTGCAAAAAAATGATTCTAACAGTGGTTCTTGGAACTTGGTAACTTGTCAGCTGCCACAAAAATATAGATATGGATTATATGTTACTTACAGTGTATTTAAAATCCATTAATACATAAAACTTAATGAATATCATCTTTTTATTAGTACACATTTGCCATACATAATTATCACATTCATCGTAGAGAATCTTATGTATACATAATGTATCTTAAATCTTTTTTCCCCAATCCCCTCCACTCCTTTCATCCTTTCTTGCCCTCCCCATTTGCAAAAGCTTTGTTTCTGTTTTTTCCCTTCCATTCTCTTTCTTAATCCTTTCATCCTCTTTCCCTTTCCCCTCCCTCCTCCCTTGTTTTCCTTCCCATTTGAACATGTTCTTCCTATTTCCCAATAGCCTCCATTTTGCTCATTTACTCTTTAGGTTTCTCACACAAGAGAAACAATATGCTATTTAAATTTATGTGTCTGATTTATTTCACTTAAAATTATGGTCTTTAGGTGCATCCATTTACCTAAAAATGACTTAAGTTTATCCTTCTTTATGGCAAAGTATTACTCCATTGTATACAAATATCACATTTTCTTTGTCCAGTCATCTGATAATGGGCATTTGGGCTGTTTCCAAGAAGGAGATCAAAGAGGATATTAGAAAATAGATATCCCCTGTTCTTAAGTAGAACCAATATAGTCAAAATGACCATACTTCTAAAACTGTTATACAGATTTAATGCAATTGCAGTCAAAATACCAACAGTATACCTCACAGAACCAGAAGAGACCTCACATAGCAAAAGCAATTCTGGGCAACAAGGGCAAGGCAGGGAGAATCACAATCCCCAATTTGAGGTTATATTACAAAGCTACCATGATAAGAACAGCATGATACTGGAAAAGAAAACCAGACCCAAGGATCAATAGAAGATTCAGAAACAACTCCAAACATACTCAACCACCTTATCTTTCACAAAGGGGCTAAACATCCTCACTGGAAGATAGTCTCTTTAATAAATGGTGCTGGGAAACCTAGCTTTCCAAGTGCCAAAAATTAAAATTAGATCCACATCTAACCATGCACTGAACTGAACATCATATCTTAACAACACTGTAAACTATTAGTTGTTTACCTTCATTATCACATTGCTTGCTAGGAGCTATGGGATATATTGCTGCTGGAAAGCATTTTGAGGGATTATTGTACCATATGTCAGTGGTCCTAGCCTGGGAATAGATCACATTTTAAAATTGGAAATAAGATCTGGGGCTATAGCTCAATAATAGAGTCCACGTCTCATCTATACAAGGGCCCGTATCTAATACCCAGCATGACATACATAAACACACACACACACACAAATGGAAATATGATGTCTATAGAATGCATAAAATCTGCATGCCATTGTAAATTGGGAATGTCTGTACTATAAATCATTAATTATTAAGTCAAACCATTGCAAGTTCAGATGTCTGTACTATGTAGCAGCTCTTTTGGCAAAGAAAATACTTCTGACTCCACTCCAAGTATTGCTATTGGAGGAAGACTACATGAATCTTGAACCTTACAAGCAATGCAATATGTTAATGTTTCTACTTTCTAACTTTTTCTCATATCCTAGAAGACATATATATTTTTCTCTATATATAAAATTTCCATAGATATAAAGACTGGAATCTGCCATCAAGGCAGACAAAGATAAAAAGGAAAGATGTTTCAGTGGCTTTTATGGTTTTGATCAGAAATATCCCTCAAAAGTCTCATATGTTCAGAAGTTACACTTTGGGGAAGTGATTGGATTATGGGAGTGCTATTATTCATCAATGGATTAATTCATTGTAAGTATGTAGCCAAATATCCTGTTAGGAGGTATGGGCCTGTTGGAGGTGGTTTAATGGGAGTATGACCTAGAAAGGTGTATTTTTGTTTCTCTCTCTCTCTCTCTCTCTCTCTCTCTCTCTCTCTCTCTCTCTCTCTCTGTTTCTGCTTTCTGGCTGCTATATGGTAAGTAGCTTTCTCCTACCACTCCCTTGCATGGTACACTTTCTGCCTTAGAGAAAGCCAAGTATGGACTGAACCCTCTGAAATTGTGAGTCAAATAAACCTCTTCTCTAAGTTGCAAGTGTCAGGTATTTTGTTCCAGTGACAGGAAGGTGACTAATATAGTAACAATTTGGATCCACATGAATAATATAGCTATTATGCTTTATGATGTCACCATCCAGCACACCTTTCTAATAACTGCAACAAGGAAGAACAAGCTGTAAGCATAATGAAACTTCCTTGATAACAGTGCCTCAGGCAAAAAGCCTTGAAGTCCTCTCTTTAACTTCTCCAGAGCTAGAGTTTCTTAGTACTCAAAAACAATGTGAGAGGGACCAGAATGGACTCTCTGGCAGCCACCATGGATCACAACACATCATTACCTGTAAGAAAAATTACAACATATCTGTGGCAAGTGTTCATTATCATCCATGATCAGTGAGAACCTTAAGTCTCAGGTGATACTGGAGCTCTGATGAGGATGTCACTCTTCTAGTCTTCCATTTTGGAATGAATATAAGGACGAGATTTTTTTTCCCCACACTGAGATCAGTTGATTGCAACCCTGCCAAATGCCAGATATATCACTTTTACAGCTACCAGCAACCCACTGGGCATACTTAGAGCTACCATTAGAAATTTTACACATATACAAAGTTAAGGAAATTGCAAGTCATATTCAAAGGCATATGAAAACCATGAGTTCAGGATTTTTAGTTTCAAAGTCACAATTTTGAATTTTGTGTAACTATGTCAGAATTATCATGGTCATCCTCAGCACAGTGGGAAGCAAGCTGGCAGGAATGGTCCTATTGTCGAGACTGTTCACCTCATGGGCAGGAAGAAGATTGAGCTAACAGACAATTTAACAGCTTCACTGTGCACCTTTGCAATAGATAAACATAATTGGGAATAGGTCTATGTTTATTTCTCAGATGTTAAATTGGTGCTGAGAGGTAGGCACACTTGCTTGAAAATTGTTTTTCAGATCTGCTTTATCAAATGTAAAATTAATCTTGTAATATTTACCATGCACAAAAGAGTGAGTGTATAAACGAGCTGTGTTATTTTTGCTAACTGGGTAAATTATTTAGCCGATTGGTTAAGCATTGATTTCACCCAAGTTTAGTTTTAAAGGAGTGTAAGAATATTTTTCTAAATTGACAATTGGCTCCACTCAATTAGTTGTTGTGAGATTTTTTGTGTTTGTTTTCTTCATTCTTTAACCAAGTTTGAATCTTAGGTAGGAAAAATCTTTGGTTTTAAGACTTGTGAATGATAAAAGTTAGCTAAATTGTATGCTGATATGTTTAATGAATTAAAAACAATAAAAAGAGAATGTCTTCAAATGTGGGTATCCTAAAAGTCAAAAACATGGCACATTCAAATTAAGCTTTGAAAACCAGGAAAGGCTAGGCTGACATGGGGAATAAAGAACTCCCCACTCCACATTACAAAGCCAATTGCGTGTATACTTTAACATTTTTGAAGCTTTGCTCCTGAAGAAATGGTACTTTTAAAAACATAAATGGATAATGTTTTTATTTAGTTTCATTGTTAAGTGATTTGCAGTCTTCTGTTTGAAGTTCAGGGTAATCCTATTTCTATACTTGTATGCAATAATAGATTTCACTCTACTGATTTATTTAGTGACAGCTTGGCTGGGGTTGTACACTCAAGGGACCCATTTATATGCAATGTGTTGCCTGTCACGGTGCTAATACAAAGTCTCTTTCTTTGTTAAAAATTTTTCTTCTGTGACACTTTTATTGGATTAACAGATGCTGCCATGTATTACATGGGGCCTTGAGCAAGAGGGAGTATTAAGTTCAAGCTGTGGTTCAAGGTGCACTGGGAATGGATTACGTGATCAAGAGGCAAGATGGTGGGTGTGGGGATATCAGTAAACTTCCTCAATATGTGAACTGTAGCACAGACATCACTATCTCTTAATTAAAGCTCTATTCTCTATGGTACTGAATAACTTTCCATTTGAGTAACATCTTAGTGTGTGGTAACAAGTAGAGCCTGAACAACTAACAATGGAACATTCAACAGAGTCCATGCAGTCTGGATTTCCTGACACATGGGTTAGATATTATTAGAATGATAAAGCATAAGAATAGGTGATGAACAATCTATTAAGTGAAGGAAATGCATATTTGGAACTAAATTAAGTAGTTTCCAAAGAGATAACTAAATTAAAGAAATAAGTACCAGACTCCTATACTAACCTCTTTGCTGTTTTCTTCATACCTAGGCCTGCGGGGTTTCCCATAACCCACTGGTTGAGGAAGAGAATGGAGCCTTGATGAGAAACAAATCAGAATGTGATGCTGGAACTAGGCAGAAGTGAACGTTATTACATCACATTCCCCAGGTAAGGCTGACCTGTCTGTGGTGAATAGAAGTCCTTTCAGCAGGTCATCTACATCACATCACTTGGGGACAAAGGCAGCCTGAAAATAGTTTTCCTCAAATAGCAAATGGCTTGGTTAGCTGGTGAAGGGCTTAAAGGTAGAAATGTGAAAGCTCTATCACCAGGGGAGATGGAGGGACACTGCTCTAGGGATCACCATTCTTCAGCATGAAGGTTAGTTAAAAATATGTATTCAGGCTGGCTTAGTGTTTACAAATTCACTGTCAGCTGGTAACTAGGCATCTTATTTACTTTTCTCTCATTGCTTAGACAAAATACCTAACATCTGAAGTTAAAGGAGGAAAGATTTACAGAGGTTTCAGTCTATAATTGTATGGCTCCAAGGCAGGGTGGCTTGGCAGAGGGGCAACAGTTCATGGCCGGCAGAGGGTAGCAAAGCAACAAGGCCTTTGACAGTGTCTTTCTGGCCCTTTTATCTTATTCACACTACTGAGGACAGATAGCACTCACACCCTTAACCCTAGTGCCCTTGAGCCTAGCATGCAATATGAATCAATTGCAGTGTCACACACTCTAGATCCAGCCACATCAGAAAAAGCCCCACCTAGGACTGCATGAGGCTTTGGGAGGACACCTCCACAAACTGTAACACTACAAATAACTGAAATTGGGTGAGGAGAATATAGAAATTCTCTGTACTAGTTTTGTCTAACAATTTTAATTTTTTTCAGAAGAAAATAGTTGATTATAAGTCAACAGCACAAATAATATGAATGAAAATAAATATTATTTCAAAGATAAAAGTAGATTGGACTTTGTACGGTAAAATATATATTATATTTAATAGTGAGCATATCCTCAAATTTATATTTTGTTTTCAATAAAATCAAATGTATAAAAAACAAAAGCAAACAAAACATGCATTATGTCTGATATATAATCCTCCTCTACACCTTTCTTCTTGAGTGTCAAAATACAATAAAAAACTGATTAAACATACTTCCTTTTTTCTTACTTCATTGTGTGACTTGGGGAAGAGATTCGAGTGGGAAAATTTGAGTTTTCTGTTTTCAATAAAACATGAAACCTTTCTTTGTATGAGTCCTCTCATCCGTAATATTTCATAGGCTTTAAAAATTTTTTATTTATTTTTATTAATACATGTTTGTAGTAAATAATGATCACCTTTATCGTGGAGGATTTACACATGTACATAGCAAATCTTCATTCTTATCTTTATATTCTCTTCCCTCCCTTTCCTCTAACCCTTTTTCCCTTCCCCATTTACGAAAGCTCTATTTACATTTTTTCCCCTCAATTCTCTTCTTTTTTTCTTTAAGACAATGATTATACAGAATGGAACTTAACGTAAAATGGAAAACAGTGGGTTACTTTGAAACAAATGTAATCTTTGTGCACCCTCATAAATTCTCACATTTTTCAAAGGCTCATAAGATTTTGATTAAATATTTTCTACTATGAAATTCCTGGAGAAAATTGCTGAACCATAACTATATTCCCAAGAATATGAGAAGTAAGTAGCCACCCTGCCAATGTGAATTTGCTTTTGTCTTTATGACCCACATCTAATTCCATCTTAAAAGATTTGGTTTAATTCTCTTTCCTTTTATTTTTTGATCTCCCTGACTTTTTCTCTTTAATTTACATCTTTATGAACTTTCTCTTTCTCATGAATAAAATGGTCCCTTCCTTCAAATAGTAAAACCAATAGAAAATCTTCTCACACTACTTTTCCACATATGTAACTCTAACCAAGCTTCCCAGAGAAAAGAGTGGATTTACAGTTTCTTTTTATACTTTTGCAATATTATAGGAGGGTAAAATTAGGATCCTGGATATGATTATGAATAATGCCGATCTCTGCCTTGTGATATATAACTGATAATACATGTTCACCATAAAATCAATGTTTTTAATTTATCTTCCACTGTTTTGAAATCTAGCAAGATGAATTGGAAATGCCCAGACTCTATAGTGACAATTTTAGCTTTAAATTTATATTTATGAACATAAGCTCTTGGAAAAGTTAAATCTTACAATTGTAATTGTTTGCTGTGCTCATTGTGAACAAATAATATCTAGTAAGCATAGTTTTTTGTATGGTAGAATGATCTCTCAAAATTAATACTGGAGAAACTATAAATCCAGAATGAAATTCTGGAATAAAAAAGCAATCATAATGATATTAAAATTCCTGCAGAGAGTAGACTCCCTTGAGATAGCATTTGAAGAGGGCAGGGTAGTGGTTAGTTGCAGCTTGGGCAGAGGACAGATTAAGATGACAATAAAGGTGTTAACTGAATAACATATGTTTGTAAATTTGAGGTAAAATGTAAATATTGTTAAATGTACAGATTGTCCTGAGAAACAGGACAGATTTTCACATGCGTTTCCCTTATACCCAGTTCAAATCAAACCTCCTGCCTCACAAGATAACCATTTTTAATACCACTGAGTTTTACTTATTCATACACTTACCATACATAGGATTATAAAGTATAAACCTTTTTCTGTCCAGTCTTGTTTACTCAGCATAATGTGAAATTCATTCATTTTGTCAAAAGTGACAGAGTTTATTTTTACCACTGAGTAGTATTCTATTGTATAGACCACAGGGAGATAAGGGGAGACTGAAGGATGGAGAACCTGGGGAAACCGAGAAGGGGAAAGGGATTGAAAAAAAAAAAGAAATGAGATGCATTATGTACATTTACCAACTCTCCAGGATGAATGTAATCATTGTATGTTGCAAAGCATGTATTAAGAACAACATTTTCTCCTTTCCAATCTTCTGATTATGAATAATATAAGTAAGACATCAATGAATATCATTTGGTGATAATTTTTTTAGATATTCTTAATTTCTAAGAGAAATTTAGGAGTAGAATTTCTGGGTCATAGTACATGATAAAATATATAAATTGTAGTCCTCGCTTTGGCAACACATATACTACATAAATTTTTTTTTGTTTCTTGGTTTTTTGTTTTGCTTTTTGTTTTTGGTACTGGGGATCGAACTCAAGACCTTGCTCTTGCAAGGCAGGTACCAGAACAATTCAGCTAAATCCCTGGGCCTATACTATATAAATTGTAAAAGAAACTTTCAAAAAGTTTTCTAAGATAGCTGTAGTAATACATTCATTACATTATATATAGTTACTATATATATGTTATTATATATTATTATATATACTAGATATATATATATATATGAGTTCCAATTGTTTAACACTTTTTCCAACATTGGATAATAAAAGTCTTCAAAGTCAATATTTTGGATGTGAGACAATATGTTATAATTTTTCCTTTTCAGTTTTCTGATAACTACATTATAAACACCATTTCATATGTTTATTGGTAAAATATATATGTCCATCTTTTGAATTGCTAATATATTTTATATATTTTTAAAAACTGACTTGTTTGTTTTCCTTTTCTAAATTTAAGTTTTTAATGTTTTCCACATATGTTTCTACCGGTTTTTTATTTTGGCTTTTCATTTTCTCAATGATGTTTTAAAAAATAAATTATTTAAATATTTGATGTTTATTTTATTCATGTTTTGTTTACTGGTGTTTTCTGTGTCTGAACTAAAAAATATTTTCCTATCCCAAAATTAATTGTCTATAGTTTTTCTGGATATTTTGGAGTTTTAATTTTGATGGTTAGGTATGTAATCCATCTCAAATTAATTATTCCCTGGTATGAAATAGGATTCATTTTAAATTCTTTTTCTATACAGATATCTAGTTTTCCCAACACAACTTATTCAAAAACTTCATTCCTGTATTACATTATATTGGTGATTACTCTGAAAGTCAGTGAGCTACATATGTGTTGGTCTACTTTGAAATCTATTATTTTTTTATTGATTGGCTTGCAAATTGACATTTTAATACTAGAAGGTCTGAATCACAGTAACATACAGTAAGTCCTAAAATCGGATAGTACAATATGCCTAATTTTCTTCTTCAAAGCTATCTTTGTCATTATAGTTCTTTCATATTTTGAAATCGATTATAGAAGCAGCTTTTTAATTTCTATTTTGAAGGATCAGGAATTTAATCTGGTAACATACAACCTATGGAAACTTCTAAAATAATTTAGCAACTTAATATTTAGAATTTTATTTTGTGGCATATTTCAATTTATTTCTTCAGTTTCATTCCATATAAAAATATTCTCTAGTTTCCACTAAAGAAGGTTTATATATATTTTATTGAATTTATTACTAGGAGTATATGATTGATACCTTGATTTAAAGATGGTTTGTTCCTTAAGGGTCCATGTGTTGGACCTTCAGTCCTCAGTGTGTCAGGGCTGAGGTGGTGGAACCTTTAAAATATAAGGCCTGGTGGTCCTTTTTTCACTAGATTGTGCCTTAGAAAGGAATTAAGGTATTTTGCAGTTAACTTTAATTAGTTCTTGGAAAAAGCTTGATCCCAGATCTTCTTTGTCTCCCTATACTTCCTGTTTGAGAGGTGATGACTTGCTCCTGCACACACTCACACCATTTTCCTGTGCTGTCACATGATGCTCTTGGAAGGGCCTCACCAGGACTGAGCCAATAGTTACTGTGTTCCACAACTTCCAAAGCTGTGAGCTGAATTAATGTATTTTACACTAGGTATTTTGATACATTAGGTATTTTGTGATAGCCACAAATGGTGATTAATTCTCTCTCTCTGTTTTTTTTTTTTTTTTTTCACTACCCAAGATTAAACTCAGGACCTTGTGCTTGTGAGGCAGGCACCGTTGAGATAAATCCCTGGTCCTGGTGATTAATTCTTTACAAATGTATTTACAATTTTCATGTCTTCTGCATAGATATAAAACTGATCTTTGCATGCATGCTTTGCCTTCTTGGACATTGCTATATATTCCCTTAGTATTTCTAGTAAAATATTTTTACACTTTCCTTTGGAACACATAGTTTGTCGACATCTGAGAATAATGATGATTTTATTTTCTTCTTTCTAGTTTTGATGCTTTATTTTCCTTTTGGTTTTGCCCATTAGTAGGCTCTGAATACAATGCTTAATATTAGTGATGAGAGGGATACCTTGTACTCTAAGTGATTAGCATTATATTAGTGATTCAATGGATTCCATTGTTGTCAAGTAATTAACATAAGAGTATTTTAAGGCTGTAATAAAATAAATTTAAAATTAATATCAAAATAGTGAATATGTACTGGTCCCATATATTTGAAACAAATGAGGCTAACTAAATTTTAATGAAAAGGAAAATAATTGACTAAGAAATAGTAGTTAATTGAGAGGCTTAGACCCTGGAAAGCATGCGAATACCTCTGAGGACAATTGCTTTAATTATTCCATTTCTGGCACCCTGGGCAGCCGCGGTGGTAGAGAGCAATCCTGGCCCACCGAGAATTCGGGACCGACAGCACTGCTGAAGGAGAGGCAGACGGTGGGGAGATCTGCTGAGGAAGAGTACGATAGTCTCCCGGCCTGGGAAGGGTAACTGAAGCACAGAGACATTACATAGCAGGCCCAAGGTCACTCAACTGGTAAGTGTTACAGCCAGGGTGCAGACCCATGAAGTTTGATTCCAGAGCTGGTTCTCTATAACTCCTCCATGACTTTCCAGCAACCTCAGTGGCCTCCAGGAAGAAGAAACTTCAGGGCCTTGTTGCTGCAATCTTCACATCAATGACTGAGAATGGAATATAATAAGTGAGGATGAAAAGACTGTTATTAAGGAGGTCCCCTGCCGCCATCCCAAGCTCCTAGGGCTGAGAAGGTGAGCCCCATGGACACCAGAAGCACCCCTCCCCCCCGGGGAAATGAGAAGACATGTAAACAAGCCTCAA